>NC_061112.1:138973840-139070660 GCF_002878395.1 Capsicum annuum
GGGTCCTAGGTTCTTCAAATCATGGATTGTTTTGGTGTATGTTAGTGTCTCCCTTGTCGATCTTGTATTAACATGCCTCTTTGGAAAGATGGCATTAGTTCAATTAAATGGTGTGTCTTTTCTGGAAATTCATGTCCATTCATTCAAAGAACATGTCTTTTCCCGAACAGGCATACCAGTTCCAGTGTACCAGTTCACGAAACAGTGGCACCAGTTCGATGAAGTATTGCTTCAGTTCGAAACATTGTTTCGAGTTCTGCATGCATGTATAAATGGAGGTTCGAAACACTGCAGGAAAATTTTTTTTTTACTGCGTTTGCATTTTCCCTTTGGTATTTTTTGAAATTCAAATAAAGTTTGTCTAAAAAGATAGATCTCATCGATCGATCATTTGACAAATCTAAATCCAAATCCAAAGCCAAGTCGAGCGAGTAACAACGGCGACGACGCGAGGTATCTCTATTTTCTTGCCTCACTTATCATGTGGAGTAAGTGTTCATTATTATAAACACTTCAAAGTTCCATTCTCCCACCAATGTGGGAGACTTAGTGAAATTTCTAATTTTGGGAGTACACTTTCCAAATCGGTGTCTCCTTCCCTCCACCATTTTTCTCTTCATTTTTCATTCACTCTTTCTTCACACTTTGAACCCAACACCGTATAGGGGAGAGGTGTTTGAAATGGAGGCTCGCTTCAGTAGTTCTGTGTGATAAGAAGATGCCCCCAAACTTAAAGAAAATTTTTATAGAGTGGCAGCCCGTCCGGCCATGATGTATGAAGTGGAGTGTTAGACAGTCAAGAACTCCGACATCCAGAAGTTGAAGGTAACAGAATTGAGAATATTGTGGATGAGTGGACTTACTAGAGTTGATAGGGTTGCGAATGAGACTATTCGGGCGAAGGTGGGAGTGACCTCGATGGAGGATAAAATGTGATAAGTATGGTTGAGATGGTTTGAGCATGTGATGAGGAGGGACATGGATGCTTCAGTTCTGAGGTGTGAGAGATTAACTTTGGATAGTTTCAGACGGGCCACATGATCTCATCGATCGATCATTTTCCAAATCCAAAGCCGAAGCCGAAGCCGAGCGAGCGACAACGACAACAACGCGAGACATCTCTATTTTCTTGCCTCACTTATCATGTGAAGTAAGTGTTCATTATTATAAACACTCCAAAGTTTCCTTCTCCCACCAATGTAGGAGACTTAGTGAACTTTCCAATTTTGGGAGTACACTTTCCAAATCAGTGTCTCCTTCCCTCCACCATTTTTCTCTTCATTTTTCATTCACACTTTCTTCACACTTTGAACCCAACACCGTATAGGGGCGAGGTGGTTGAAATAGAGGCTCGCTTCAGTAGTTCTGTGTGATAAGAAGGTGCCCCCAAGCTTAAAGGAAATTTCTATAGAGTGGCGGCCCATCCGGCCATGATGTATGAAGCGGAGTGTTAGCCAGTCAAGAACTCCGACATCCAGAAGTTGAAGGTGACGGAATTGAGAATGTTGTGGATGAGTGGACTTACTAGAGTTGATAGGGTTGCAAATGAGACTATTCGGGCGAAGGTGGGAGTGACCTTGATGGAGGATAAAATGTGATAAGTGTGGTTGAGATAGTTTGAGCATGTGATGAGAAGGGACATGGATGCTTCAGTTCGGAGGTGTGAGAGATTAGCTTTGGATAGTTTCAAGCGGGCCACGGGCTGAAGAAATACTGGAGGGGGGTGATTAAACATGACATGAAACAGTTACAGCTTACTGAGGACATGACCCTAGATAGGAAGGTGTGGAGAACGCGAATTCGAATAAAAGATTAGTGTGTGTGGGTAAGTCGTAGCCTGCAGGTAGTTGTGCCTTGGAGTAATCTTGCTAGTAGTCGTATAACTTTGCACATAGGGGGAGCCTCTAGTTATGAGGGTTTGGGGGGGGGGGGCGCTTGCAGTTTGTTAGTTTCTAGTACTGCTTTGTGGGTGTCGTATTTTTTGTTATTTCATCTTATCTCATGTTTATTAAAACTGTATCTACTATCCTTTTGTCTTGGTCGGGGGTCTATCAGAAACAATCTTTCTACTTCTTCGGAGTTAGTGGTATGGATTGCGTACATTTACCCTCCCCAAATCCCACTAGGAAGGGTTACATTGGGTATGTTGTTGTTGTTGATAATGTAATGAAACTTTTACAATGCCAATGTAATTTAATACTCAATTAGAGCTATTTGTCTTCTTTTTAGATTACTAATTTCGTTATTATGTATAATTCTCAACTCGTGCCTTTCAAGTAATCAATAGCATAAACAACTATACACACATTTGCTTGTGAAATTGTGAACAGATTTGAGTATATGCCATTCTCTTGACTCGCCATTTGAGTTATTCTATCTATTTATTTTTATAGATCAATAAAAATTTTATTATTCATTTGTTAGAGAAGTTTGAGGGGCAATGAAACTAAGACTCCATTTGGCCATGAAAACATAGTTTTTTGGAGTTGAAAATAATATTGGAATTGAAGTTGGAGTTGAAGTTGAAGTTGTGTTTGACCATGAATATAAATTAAAATTATTTTTGAACTCAAGAAAAATTTCAAATTGTATTTGAAATTTCATGGCCAAATATTATGATTTTTATTTTTTTTTTCACTAAAGTGAAATATTTTTTTTAAAAAAAGTGAAAAAATACTCATTATTAAATTAGAAATTTAACACATGATTTTGTGAGCCTCTAGACGTTTTGCAACTGCCACATGATTTTGTGAACCTCACACATTTGGCAAATGACTAGGGGACGAGCACGAAGGAGTTCCAATTTTTTCTAAGAGACTGTTTGGGAAATAAAATTGATTATGACAGACGACCATAAACATTTTTATTTCATTTATCCTCAATCCATTTGGTGGATTGATCATTTTATGGACTAAATAAAAGACCCAAAGGTCCCACTAAATAGTTTTTTTTTTTATTTTTTTTATTTTTTTATGTAAGCTTAAAAGTAGGAAAAGGCAGAAACAACAAAAGCAAGAAGCTGCCTTTACCAAATTGGCTTTCAATGAAAATTTTCTTTCATAATTTTCCGTGATAGTATATACATGTTAGAGCATTATCATCATCATCAACACCCAAAATTTCCCTCAATTTTACGAGGTGCCTTTTTTCTCTATTGTATTTATCTGCACAAGTTATACTTTATGGTTCTGATTTGCCTCCTTACTTTGTCTAGATTAATAAATTACCTTTATTTCGAATTTATTTTAATTCCAATTCCTTTAATGCTGATCGGAATTTTATGGGTACCTGTAAGAAGGGCATAATTTATGCCAGAAAATTGTCCTTTCTTGTCTGAAATTCTACTTCTTTTACATGAGTTTTTTTTTTTTTTTGGGTGGGTGGTGGGTTGGGTGGGGTAAGGAAGGAAGGACAGATAATGGGGTTCCTCTTTCTTGGATTTTTATGATCTTGATTTGTGAAAGAAGCCATTTTCACAGTTGGGTTTTGGACTAATATGGTATATGGATGTACTCAGTAGAGTGATATCTAAACTTCCTGCCAATGTATTTTGTACTTTTCGCACAGTTCACCACGAATTTGTATGACTTTGTAGTGTTCTTAATAATCTTTTGTCGAGAAATGCTGTTTTTGTGGGGAGTACTATGAATGAAATTAGACTGCTCAAAGTTTGAATGTGAAGGGAAATTCTAATACCACTTGTTTACCTAGAGTCAAGAATCATGTTTTAAATTTGATGGGGTTCAACCTTTATGTTATCGCTGAGCTGAACCCATTACATATTAGAAATTTTGGGTTCAAACTTTTATATGTTGAAAAATCCTTGTGACTCTTCACATGTATATTTATGCGTTGTGTTGATAAAGCGAGGTGAAATTGAACCCATAGGTGATATGCTCTATCCAGCACTGTTTTTGTGGCAATTTTCTTTACGTCGCTTGATTTCTGTATGCATGTAAAAGTATTCTGCCTTGGTAAGGCTCTGTGCAAGTGTTCACAGAATTCACACAAACAACGTTGACACCTTAATCTCGAGCTAGTCGGTAGGCTATATGGATCCTCAATATCCATTTTGTACCGGTTGGACCCGTTCCATTTGAGTACTCAATAATGTTTTGAAAATATATATTGTATATTCCAGACTAAATTCCCAGGGCATTGCAAAGAACATGGTGGTGCATTTATTATGTTTTATCCTGTGATGTCATGGGAAATTCCTCAACAAGTTTTAACAAGGTTCAGCTTAACCTTTTTTATCTGAATATTCTGCTTGAATGGAAGTGAATAAAATCACCTTGGAAGAATCTTTATACAATTATCCCTTTTTATCCGAAGGTAGTGAACTGCAGGGTGGTGATTATAGTTAAAAGTTTTGATATGGTTCCCACGACCAATTGTCTTCTACTAGTTACTACTCCACAACGTTCTTAAAATTTTAATTTTATAGGTTCCTGAACTCACATCAGTGACTTGATAAGGTGATGGCCGGGGAGGAAGATATTGATCTCTCAGCTTTAAAATCCCAATTGGCTCAAACTGATGTTACTTGGAAGCTAGAGATGGAGAAAAGCCAGTCCCAAGTGGATGCTTTGCAAGCAAAACTGTTGGAGGTAAAAGCTTATATTCAGGGATCAGAAGAAGATACAAAGAGGGACCTAGATGTTCTATGGCATAGAGTGAGAACTGCTACAACATTGATGACGTACTTGAAATCTAAAGCCAGAGTCATGGCTGTTCCAGATTTGGCCCATTCATCATGCGGCATCAAAGAACTAGATGGGGTAGGTCTTGTTGATAAAAATGGTATACCATTGTCCAGTTGGTCTAGGAATTTTGATCTCTCATCATTTGACGATGCTGATGATGACTTATGTAATAGACTTTCGAGTAAACATGGTCACCTGGACGAACAAGATGGATCTTATATGAGTGAATTACTCAGAAGTGTACAATTGGTTACAGATGTTATGGAAAGTCTTGTCAAGAGGATTATAATGGCGGAATCTGAGACTGCTCTAGAAAAAGAGAAGGTAACAGTAGGTGAAGAAGAGATTAAAAGGAAGGCGCTCCAGATTGAAAACATGTCTACTAAGTTAGAGGAAATGGAAAGATTTGCTCTGGGTACAAATCTTATCCTGACTGAGATGCGGCAGAGAGTTGAAGATTTGGTTGAAGAAACTTCGAGACAGAGGCAGAGAGCTGCAGAAAATGAGCAGGAGCTTTGTCGTGTTAAGAGAGACTTTGAGTCTCTGAAATCCTATGTCAGTAGTCTTGTCAGTGTGAGAGAAACAATTCTATCATCAGAAAAACAATTCCAGACGATTGAACGGCTTTTTGAGCGGTTAGTATTCCCCATCAAAAGAATTTTCCATAACTATAACATGCTGATTGCTCTTTTCCTTGTTTTCCCAGCTGTACAGTGCGTCTATGATGCATGAAGTTTACTATTAAATATCTCTATCATTTTGCTCTAACTTTCATTGCACTGCATCTTAATACTTGCCATGCAGCTTGTTATAATAACTGGAATACAAATGTCCAAGCACAACTTGTTCCTGTGTGTTCGAATAATACTTGCCTTGCAGCTTGTGTATAATATTGCAATACAAATGCACAAGCATAATGTGTATCATTTGGTAAAAAAGTGACAGCTCCACTAATTACTACCTTGTTTCTCTTGTTTGACTGTTTGTCCCTTTTCGTGTATAAAAATTATTGTTTTAGGAATTGGGAATTAAGTATATATCTGTGTTTCACCTTACGGCAGGTAGTGATTAGAGGGAGCGCAAGCATGGATACTCATAGTTGTTAAGAGTGTTCTAAACTTTTCATTTTTTTTGGGTGTGGTTGATTAGATCATTAATAACATGCTGACTCTCGGACAAGCTTAATGCTCTAACGTCCCTTATAAGCTCTGGCACTATTTGAAATTAACAATGCACTGTTTACATGATGTTACAGGGATAACTAAACCAAAAAAAATCCAAATTGTTGCTTATGGAGTTATGTTTACTTTATTTGAAGTGTGCTTTGTTGTACTAAATCCCAGATATAAGACAGATCTGAGATATACCATCTGAAAACTCTATGAGGGGTGAAAAATTAGGGAAATGATTGAGAAGTGATCGGAAGAGCTTGATTATTTCCTCAAGTTTGGTTGATAATTTATACTGGTTACTAGCTTACAATATGGTAAGACTCTGATTCAGTGACTGTAGGGAATAAAACATCTCTTAATCATGGTTGATGTCTCTTATATGACTTCAGACAATTCTCACCATGTGAGGTCACAAAATAAGAAAGAAGGTCTTACTGCTAGTTTGTAGCACCTTAATCCAATATATGAAATAATGCGTGTCAGGTTCATCAATTTTAAAATCTAGCTCTCTCAATCTTTTGTAATTGAAAAAGTTGTATTCTCCATCTTATGACATAAAGTTTATTCTTTTCCTTTGAGAATGAAGTTGAATAATCTTTTTCTAATTGATGATTAATTGAAATTAGAACTTTTGACATGCTAAATATTTGAAATGATAGCTTCATTTGTATTATCTGTCATTTCATTACTCTCTTGCTCAACCAATTAGAATCTTAAAGTCGTTGGTAGATATATGACCTATTAATATTTGAAACGATAGCCTCATTTGAAATATCCTGCATTTCATTACTCTCTTGCTCAACCCAATTAGAACTTTAAAGTCGTTCATAGCTGTATGACCAATTAACATAGTAATACAGAACAAAAAAGAGAGCACGAACTTTGATGAAGTTTCATCTGAATGGGATCTAGAGAACACTACATGTCCTTACGTCTAGATTTATTTGAGCTAATATAAACTTTAAACTTTGTGATCCTTTCATTCTGCTGTGCTCAGGCTCTCTGCTCTGACATCTAACTTAGCAGGATTAGGTTGGCTTCCCAAATGGTCATGAGTCATGATTTTGCAATCCATTCTACTGTTTTGGTTTTGAATTACTGTATTAGTTTTTATTCGAAGACTTGTTCGTCATCTAATTAATGCGTGAAGATAGAATTCTGGACACCATATTAGTGGTAAATATTTCAAGTATCCATCCTCTGAGAATATGACTGCAAAATTAGCTTATATCCCAATTGGCACAAAACATAAAGCTGCACTAATTCAATTAACTGATATTTCGGCATCTTGGAAATGTTCTGTGCTGAGTTTGTTTTATGTAAACCAGGCTGGTCGCCAAGACAACACAATTGGAGAGTGAGAAGTTGCAGAAAGAGGCTGAAGTACAAAAACTGATGGAAGAAAATGTGAGGTTGACTGCTCTACTTGATAAGAAAGAGGCACAACTTTTGGCCATGAATGAACAGTGCAAGGTTATGGCACTAAGTGCTTCAAATATATAGTTCAGTTCGTTTCTTATGGCTTTGTCATGTCAATGATCTCACCTGCTGGCCTTCCAGCTTAAAAAGGCGAATGCAGCAACTGAACTCTGCAAAACCTTTGTATCCAGTAAATGCAACTTTGAGAGGAATCTTTGTACCCCTTTGTTGTCTTGTACTGTCTCATTGATTAAATGCAAATTTGTTCTTAATTCTAATGGAAGAACTAGATTGCATCCTGTTTGGTGCTGTGCCTTGTACATCTATGACAAATTCTGTTTTCTCTTTTCTTTGTTTTTTCAGCTTACCACAATGTGGTATCATGCGTTGACGCCCTTCAAGAGTGTGTTTGCCATGTAAGTCCTGTGTGGTTATATGCACACCCACCATGGGTGCGTGAACATTTCAATTAAGACATCTTGAAATTGGCAACACACCCTCAGTGCCCATCCACCATGGTTGGGCCAAGTTTTTTTGAGGGGGGCCCTTCCCCGGACCATGCGCATAGGGGAGCTTTAGTGCACCAGACTGTCCTCCTTTTTTTTTTTTTAGTTTATTGAGGATGGCAGTCGGAGAATGGTATTGATATAATGGCGTTTGTTCTTTTTTCTTTTTCGATAAATGCTGAATGACATTGGTCTTTGTTTTAGAAGTATGCTGCACCCTAAGAACAATGCCTTGCTCTCAAGTCTCCGAGTACCTAAATTGGTGATGTACTAAAGTTCAGTTTGAACTGGTGGACATGCACATCAAAAGACGTTTGACTATTTGAATCCAAACATTCTTTATTTCTTTATGTTTGTTCCTGATAGCCTATCTTGGATTTGAAAAGAAGACCCGTATTGGCCGGGCACCAAGTGTACTCTTTTTTCTATAGCAAAGGCATATTAAGCCAAAGAAGGAATTTTTTTCTTCGAACAATTTCAATGTCCTTGTTGAGAGTGAGCTCTATAAGACGTCTAGAGGTCTCTTATTTAATCTTCGAATGGTAGGTCTCATTTGGTTCCTGGCTAAAGATGCACCTTTGATTATTTGGTTATACGTGTATTCCCTAGACATTATTTTCAATCTCTAGGGTGCTTAGTTATCTTAAAACTCTCTAATGTCTTCTTTGACGATCAGTAATATTTTACTAAATAGAGAAGATAGAGTCAAACTATCAATAACCCATTGTTAACGCTTTAATATATTCACAAGTATCCTATAGCTAAATCTATTACTCAACATTTCTAATTTGGCCTATGGTATTTTTAAAAGTTCAACGGAATCATACTAATTAAAAAAGGAAAAATAGTTTTGACTTTTTAAATAACAATGTCAATGATAATTCATTTTCGCTATGGAGGAGGATCAGTTCGGGAGGAAAAAAACCGTCGGGGGGGTTTGGGGTTGGGAGGTTTGACCATTTACAATCAAATAAATTAAATGGATAAAAAACACTTTCTCCATTTTTTAAAATTTTTAATTCTAATTCTCCACATCACATATTTTGAAATAATAAAATCAACGAGCATTTCAATACATTCTAAAAGATCGTAAGATTTAAAAGTTCCTTTTCTTTCTTAAACTCTCCGCAACAACGACGACATACCCAGAAGCGTATTCCCATAAAGTGAAATTTGAGAAGAGTAAAGTGTATGCAGTCCATATTACTATCTCAAATGAAATAGAAAAGTTGTTTTCTCCAGTAAAATTAGATTCTTAAATTAAAACGTGAAATGTTAAATCAAAATTAGTGAAATAATGTTAGTTGGCTAATTCATTTTATTAAAAGGAAATAAAGAGCCATCCATGGTATTTTGGCGGGGGTTTAGTTTAGTTTGGAGGGAAGCAAAAACGGACATTGTTTTTGTTCCATGCAATACGCAACTGGAGTACTTACTAGTATTACCCAAAACCCCATGCGTTTCCATTTTTCTCCCACCAAACTCATCAAAATTTCCCCCCCTCCCCCCCCCCCCCCCCCTTTCAAAACCCTAATTCTCAATTTCCATAACTAGGGTCGTTTTGCATGTAAAATGCCTCTCGACTCGCCGGCCGTCACGCAGAATGATACTGACCTAGGCCCAAATGAGTCTGAACCGAGATCACAACTCACCAAAATTGCTAACCCTTCCGAAGATTTTGAAAAGAAGGCATGTTTTTTTTTTCTTTTATTATTATTTTTTTTTAACTTGTGAGTGTACTTTTTTATTTTGTGTTATATGCTTCTAACTCTATGTTATGTAAGTAAAAGATGTTATCGTATATACAAGCATTTGTATATGAGCTAGATAAATACTACGGTAGGTGGGGGTGGAGGAAGGGGTGAAGATGAGGTGTAATGGAGGGCAGGGAGCAGAGGCCGATCTAGAATTTTAAATTTCTGAGTTTCCGATAAAATAAATTAATATGTAATAATATAATAAAAAAGACATTAACCCCAGCAAGGATTGATCCCATGGTCATGGAAAGAAGCACTTCAAGGGTTCATTCCATCCCATCAAGCCAATGCTCCATTTGTTTATGGGTTCCCATCTATAATATTTTATTGACTTTTAATATATTTACTGGATCTACGGTAGTGGGGTTCCTGGGAACGCCCACCCAACACCGTAGATCCGCCCCTCGCAGGGAGGATACAACCAATATGGAATACTAATTGTGGAACTTGTTTTACATACTTACATTTCTTGTTTTGAAGGAACTTATTTTTCTAGAGAAAATATTTTCCAAAAAATTTGACCAACTGAACATGGGAAAATCGGAAAACATTCTCCATACGGACGCACCCATTATCTTTACTTCTCTAGAACTGTTGCAAATGACAATATCCTAGTATTAATTTTACTTTTTATCTGCCAAATAAAATAAAAATGGAGGTTATAGGCTCTGTTTTTGGTAATCTATGGTAGCTCTTTATTTTTCGTTTTACCTGCACTATTCTACTTCTATTGGTAGCTCTTTATTTTTTTTATTACCTGCGTGATTCTACTTCCTTATGCTGGCTTATATTTAAGCATTGGAAGAATTAATCTGTTTGTTCAATTTGTTGTGTTATCTATGTGACGATGCCTATTCTGGAAACATTGGAGACTTGCGCATTGACCCGTATTTTCCCTACCTCTTTGTAGTTTGAGATATAATTCTATTAATTCCTGGTTTTACACAGGCTTCAAGCAAGAGACTGAAAGATGTTGAAATTTATGTCCCAATAGTCTATGGAACAATTGCGTTTTGGCTTGGCAAGAAAGCCACTGAGTAAGTGGGCATTCTTTTTAGTGCATTTATTTGCTCATAATATTTTGCTTCTTGATACAATTTAAATATATGGGCTTGTGAATCAGAACTCAGTCACATAGGTGGTCAGTATATGTTCGTGGGGCAACAAATGAGGATCTTAGTGGGGTTATCAAGAAAGTTGTTTTTCAATTGCATCCAAGCTTTAATAATCCTGTTAGAGTGGTAGAATCACCCCCCTTTGAGTTGTCAGAATGTGGTTGGGGTGAATTTGAAATTGCGATATCCCTTCACTTCCATGATGATGCTGGTGAAAAGAAGTTGGATTTGTAAGTTCTTTACTTTGTGCATTGGCTTCTTTTTCTCTTTAAACTTTGCCTGGCAGTGTGGATATACTTTCCCTGCTCTTGTTTCCCCAGGTATCATCATTTGAAGTTATACGCAGAGAATGAGCATGGTCCCCAGTCAACAAAGAAACCTGTTGTTGTGGAAACCTACAATGAGGTTGTATTCCCTGATCCTCCCGAGGATTTCTTTTCTCGTATCCAGAACCATCCTGCAGTAGTCGTGCCACGGCTTCCTGCAACATTTAAGTTGCCTCCTGGTAAACATCTTCTGTTCTGAGATCTTTTGGCTTTGCTGCTGGAACAACTTGGTCCTTTTAGTTTGTAATTTCCTACTTTATGTTTCTCAGCACCGATTGAGGATCTGCACGAGTCGAAGAGAGGTGATACGAAAAACCATCCTCTTAGTCCATGGTTCATCAATTTCTCTGAGGCCGATGAACTCTTAAAACTCACAGCAGCTCGTCAGAGGGTGAGCTTAACTTTACTCTCTCTCACACACACAAACACATACACGCACATACACATACACATACACAGACACGCGTGCACACAACGAACGCGCTCACACACACACACATTCATATATGTTCAGTACATCTGAACTTCGTTGTGCTAAAAAAATTCATGCTCATAGATACTAGAAATCATGTGTGGCTGTTCTACCTCCCCTGAGATAATGCTGGATGGTTAATTTCTTATGTATGAAGCTCAGAAGCAACATATAGTTATTTAAGCTGAGAAAATTATCTTGGTGACACAAGGGCGTGGCCTAGTGGCCAATAAAGCGGGCTAAGAACCATGAGATCTTAGGTTCATTTCCCAGAACAGGCAAACACACTAGATGATTTCTCCCATTTTTCCAAGCCTTGGTGGACAGAGTTACCATGTGTTGGTGGGAGATAGCAGGTAACACGGGAGATTATTTGAGGTGCACCCAAGCTGGCTATGACACCACGGTTATTAGAAAAAAAATGTTTCTTGCATAAATTATGTTAATTCAGAGGGAATGTTCACTTTTATTTCTGTATATAATTTGTATTTTACCTATTTCATTTTTGGAAGAAATGTAGAGCTGAGTGTATTCTCCAATACACATTTGGGTAAACGAAACTTTTGTTTCAACATTTTCCCTGAAGCATTAATTTACCTACACATTCATTGATTCTCTACTTGTATCTTTCAGTGCTAGGATCAAATTCTTAACTTTCATCTGACATGGATAAACTGTCTTGTATAGACCTAAGTGTGCCTTTTTTTTTTTTTTTCCTCCTTTAGACGGTCAGTTATCTGCTTCATTAGGGTTTCAAAGGGAGCTTGAAGCATATATATGTCTTTGGTTCTTAAGAAACCTAGTTCTTTTTTTTTTTTATCAGAGAAGTAGATGAATACTTCCACTAGAAAAAAAAGAGAGAAGCAGATGACTACTTAATAAAGACAATCCAATTTCACCATGGTAACAAATTATGGCTCAAAGCTTCAGGCATTAGCTACACTGTGGAAGTGATTCAAATCCCTAATTGACGAACTCGTAGCATTTCAAACAAATATGTTAAGGGCCTCAGAATGCAAATAAGTATATCTAAAGGCGGCATTTTGAAGGAAATTAGATATTTTGTGAACAAGTTTACAGCTTTCCACAACAGACGTATTACCTTGACTATATCTTTGTCTATCCTCTCATTTAGTCTCCTCTAAGCCATGTGCTTTGAGCTTATGGACTCAATTTCCTTCTTTGTAGCATTAGTTGTTTGCGATCAATTAATTGATTGGATATCGGTCTGACAGGTTCAAGCTCACATTGTTAAGCTGAGAAGGCAGTTAAGTGTGATGGATGAGCAACCCCCTACATGCAAACTGGATTCTGATTAGAGTATGTACATGATTGGTCGGTCACATAAAGAACATGTGATGTTCTTTTGTACATGTTGACAAGCTCAGTTAGTGGAAGTTTGTCTTCGTTTCTCCATCCATGTCTTGTTAAAATCTCCATCTGACCCTTCCATTACACCCCCACCCCCCTCTCGGTCCCTCCTTTCATTTCTATCTCCTCCTTACGCTGTGTATTACAGGCTGTACTATGTCCTGGATAACGCAGGATATTTTCTGTAACATCTAGGATATTTGTGTTAGTCCGGTTCCTCTGTAAAGAAGATTGTTACCAAGGTTTGTGGTTAAACTATTTGTCAAATGAAATGGAAGAAAAAACCCTGACTAAAGTTTTACTGTTTTGCTTTCCGGATATGTTACATGAGACTTAACTTGGTGCATTTTCTCCCTCGGAGTCTGGTTTACGCAGAGGTATGCTCATCACATTATTGCTTTTCATGTTTTAAATTTTCAACTTCTTTGGTTGGAGCTACTCTTTACGTTGGTAGTTATGTGACAGGTCTTCTCGACTTAAACAAGGTCTTTCCACAGTTCATGCCTCATTAACTATGCTCTTGTTGTTTCTGGTATCTGTGTGGGGCTGCTCTGTGAACTCTGGCACATGTACTTGCATTTAGCTGTATCTTTTGGCTTTATATGTGATATCATGCACTTGGATTTGTCCTGTTGACTCTACTATTTTAATACAACACTTCCATTTAACATTGCTCCTTCAATGTTTTGAAAAGAGATATACCTGTATGTGATAAATTCTCTTTTAAGTAAAGAACGACAATTCAATTACTTATCATTTTTTTGGTTATGACAACCATTCGACATACTTTAGTATCAATAGTAAAACACATCTTTAGCTGTTGAGTCCTCTTTGTTATCTTGTAATGAATGGAAACCTGCTAGGCCCCTTTCTCCCATTTTTCACTCAGTGCTGGTACTTAACCAGTTATTCTTGACTGCAATCCGTAGAATCGTTTTGTTGCTGAGCTGGTAAGGTATTTGTCCTTTTCAAGAAAGTAACTAATTAGCAATAGCTGTACCCTCTCAAGTACCTTTTCAGTTTTGGCGTCATGAGTGCACTATTAAATATATAATTAGCTAGGGAAAATAAGCAGCCCTACTAAATATTATCAAAGACCCACTATATCATTGTTGTTCCACAAGGCTTCAAGCTTAAAGCTACAGTTAGAGCGTGATAGTCATTCTGGAATGTAATATTATTGATCAATTTGAGCATATACACAAAAAAAAAATCATTATTATAGCAAAACATTGGTGGGTAATAGTTGGACCCGTGTGGTTCCTTTTTTCATAACCAAAAGCTTGGAGAAAGAAGAAATAAGTGTGTCTTACGGAGAATGTGGTCAAAATGCAAAATAGAGTCAAACTTTTAACAACCAATTGATGATTTTCAAGCATAAGGATCTTAGTGGCAGAGGTGATGCTTGGAGTTGTTTGAACATATCCCAATTGAAGAATGTGGTCATCTTCCATAATAGAGTCAAACCATAACAACCAAATTGATTATTTTCATGCATAATTATCTCAGTGGCGCTGTGGTACTTGAAGTTGGTTTTGAGCGTGTTCCAATTGAAGAAAGTGTTTTGTTTCTAGGAATTTCGAACCCAATTTCCTCCATAATTCTCTAATTCAAATGGTGTAGAATTTTTCATATTTATATTTTTTTTGTTGAAGAAAGCTTTGTGTTAATCACCTCATTCTTGAAATAATTTGTTTCAATTTGTAATTTGACTGAGATTAGCTTTTGAGCTCAAGCCCCTTGTATAGATTGGATTCTAGAGTGCATTATCATATCAGTTAAGATTTCATTGAGTTTAAAATTGGGGGGACGTGGAAATTTCAATAATTTCAGGGAAATTTTTTGTCTTAGTTATTATGTTCAATTCTATGTATTCCTCTATAATCAGTTAACCCTGACCGTGGTTATTTTACCATGTTCAAGTCTAGTTGCAATTGTTGGTCTGAGATTACTGCACAGTTTCTTTAAATTAGTAAAATTGTGTGGTTTGCTTAAAATTCACTAGTAATTAAGCAATACAATTCACATGTTTGGATGTTCGTATTTCTTAATTGTACAACGCAGGACAAATCAGGGCTATGGTAGCTGTAGAAATTAACTCAGATGCATTAGCAGCCTCCGTCTTGTTTCATCTTGAAAGCAAGAGTAACATGGCTTCACATGCTCTTATTGAAGTCTTATGTTGTCACTTGTCACTAGGGGGTGTACATAGAAAATGCTATTTGTTTGTTGTGTTATTATCTTTCATGGTCCTTTGCCTTCAGTCAGCAGATTACTTTCCTCGCGCGTGTTATGTTGTCCATTCTTCATTCATGGCAGATCCCACTCTGATGATCAGCAATTCTTGACCTATATTACTTTTTTTACATCGACACAACACTAAAGAGATGTTGGGTATATTACCAAGTTTTGAACTCCAGCAATGGGTTTCAAAACCGCGTACGCGGTTCTAAAACAATATCACTAGTGAATTGGGTTGTTACATATTCTCGAACCTGAAGATTCCTTTTTTCTACCTATGGTGTGAAAGATGTTTATGCATCAATATCTATGGTGTTACTTATGTTTCTGACTAATAGATGGGATGATTTATTTGTGGAATGTTGGAAAGCTAATATAGACAAATTAAAGGCAGCTTATGGGCCTCAGCACATGTGAAAGACACACAGCTTGAAACTTATTATAACCTGTCATCAGAAGAGAAGACTGAATAATAGTTGGGCTCTTTTTTTTAATTTCAGAATGCATGTCTGCTTTGGCATTTTTCTCTTTTAAATCTCAAGGCTAGACACTAGCAGTACGTCAGTTTCTGTATTTATTTGCTTATGATGTTAATAATGAGCTTCAGCAGGATCACATGCTAGGTTTAATGATGTTGAGACATTTCATTTTCTCCTCACTGCTAAAAAACAGATGGTGCTTTCAGAGAAATGAATGAACTAGTACAAGGATGTGTTCTAGCGGCTAATGAAATGGACAAAATCTATTAGATGCTAGAGTTTAAATCCCAGTAGAAACAAAAGAATAAAATAAATAAGGCGATTTCTTCTTATTTGACCAAGGTGGAGCCATAATAGAACTTATCCAGAATTTAGAATTCAGTAGTTTTGATTGAGAACTCTATATTTGGAATTGAAAATTCAATTAATAGTTGAAGTCCAATAAACAAATATGATTATAGTTCAGACGTCAGAATCCATAAATTTCAAATTATGGATCTGTTTATGCATCTAACTAAGCTTTGATAGTGGAGCTATCGAACTTGTGCTGATAAGGAGAGAAAAGATAACAGATTAATGCCGGCTCGATCACCACCATTATTAAAATAACAAACGAACAAAAGTCTGAATAAACCAGAAAGCTGAATTTGAATGTGAGAAGTCTAAATGATAAGTCGATGCATGACATTTTCTTTAAAATAGGTTATTATGTCGAACGAGGAGAGGTTCAAGGGGGTCCTTTGGCATTTTAAAATTCCTAAATTCAATATATGCAAATTTATTTTTAGTTGTTCCAAACATGATACACGTCATGTGGAATATACAAATCTACATTTAAATTTAAACAAATCACATCTATATAGTTCCTACTCCAATAAGGACCAGATTGGATAAGGTTGTACTTTATAGTAAAATTCCTTTGGCGTACATACAATGATATTTTTATTGGATATCGAGTGTTAGTATGATTTCATTTGTCCATCAATTTTTTCTTTCGTAATCTCTTCAACTTATGGAATATTGCAATTATACACCTCCACAAGATGAGCCTAGTTATCAAATAGTTTGGTGAGTTATATAAAGTTTCGATATAGGATCCATATATTACTTGAAGATTTCGAGTTAAATATTCAGATGTATTGTCCGCTAATAGAAATGGGTCAAGGTCGCGTGTGAGGAGACATGTATAGAGCTACTATGATTGAACAAATGAGCTTCTTGTTAGTAACTTTAAAACTTTATAACACAATACACTGATATCCATAATTCAGCAATATGGTAATTAAGAGAACATGTTGGTTTACATCATCTCACTGGCTGGAAAAAGGTTAGGATCAAATCTACATCACAGTTGGAAAATGTAGTACATTAGATTGAAAGATCATTCTCACTCACTCTTAAGTGCTTTTACTTTTTGTACAGCTTAGTTATTGCATGTTCAATCCTATGTGATCCTTTAATTTGTGTCCCCAAAAGTAAGCATTTCAATCATCTCATAAAACTTTAATAAGATAAATTAAAAATGGATCCTACACATGATAAATTAAAAGTAAGGTATCATTATGATTAGCAACTTCTTTTTGTTTAGTAACTTGAGTGGCATACACGTGGATAACAAAAATGAAAGGAAAACGAATATTTTCTTGAAATTACAGTCAATATCACCAGTCTTTATTAGTTTAGTTACGGCGCATTATCATCTCACTTACTACTATGTATGAAAATAAACAAGCAAATGAATATTCTATCTTAATGGACATTTATAATTTGAAGTAAATTATATTAAAAAGTAATCTATTTGAAGTATTTGACATGTCTATTTGTGTTAAGGGGTCCAGAAATGTATGATTACGTATCATTCTATACTTTGTGAAATGTAACATATTTTAACCAAACTCTTTGCATGTGTTTGTTGTGCACTTATCGTATGATCCGGATAGACTTATTAATCTTATATATAGTTTTCATCTAAAGAAAATTATAAAGTCGATTAACGACTTCAATTCTTGTATTATGATTAGTTCTTGGAAATAAATTTAGGTGTGTATTAAAATTAAAATCCTCGAAGAATAGAGGATGAGAACCCTTTTGGAACCATTGACTATGACCTAGGGCCATGAATGGGACTGACAATTAAGAAAAAGTGTTGTCATTTACTATTTTTTGATAAAAGAAATTGATGATTGATGTCCTTGGCTGTAGGGTGATTTCTGACTATCTAACGTGGTGGTCCAACACTTGGTACATATGAAATTGTCATCCATCGTTTTTATAAGTTGAAACATGATCCAAATTGGAAAAAACAGGGTCCTTATGGTTGGGTACAGATGGTTTCGAATGTTGAAAATCATAATCTCAATAATGAATGCACTGGAATAATTAAGTGTACTAACTATTCGGCCATCTAATTTACAAAATATACACAAATTTATGTACGTGTATATCTATATCTATATATATATATATAAATACACACACACATGCAAAAAGTACTGTATGAGGCAAAAATTGAATTTGACACGTGAGTGAGTCAAAAGGTGATACATGGCAAGAAGAATAGGTTAAAACCATCCAACAAGAACGACACCAGATACTATCCTCAGAATGTTATTGTAATTGGTAAGGGTAAACCTAACTGTAAGAGATTCAGAGTTAAGAACGGTTAGGACCAGTGTCATATTTATCATAAAAGCACACCTAACTCCGAACATACAAGGCCGGAACCGAACGCCAGACTATGACCAGACAAGATAAGGTCAAGATAAGTTCAGGATCGAGTTCACGGACGAGTTCGACATCCGCCAATTGTTACGCAATTGAAACAAGCAGGCTACCTAATGAGGGTGAGATCCACATAAGCTGCTCTCTATGGTTTAGATATAAAAATGGTCTTCTACCAACTCATTGTAAGTAAGCCATGTGATTGTTACTCATGTACAAACAGTATACTCATAGTCTCATACTTTGTGTTCTTAAGCTCTAAAGTTCTGTAATTTCATTATTCTGAATAATCTCAATAAAATTAAGTTTACCCCATGACGTTGTCAACTATCAGTACTAGAACTCAAGCTCATTTTACCTAACTTAGTATTTCATGTCAATTTCATATCTTTTATTATTTTGGCCTTGTTTACAGTGATTAAGCAAGTTACAGGATGCAACATACGATGTTTTCGTCATCCCGATCTATGCGTTCTTAAATCATGTCTATAAATTTAATTGTACCATTTTAAAATACACACATATATATACATATATATGTGGTTTGATCAGATTGATAAACTAGTTGACTGAAATATATATATATATATATATATATATATATATATATATATATGTATGTATGTATATATATGCATAATAATAATAATAATAATAATAATAATGATAAATGTAAGTAATCTTTTGTCATTTTTAACATCAGAAAATCATCAAATTTCAAATTTAAAAATGATTAACCTTACATTTAGAAACAATATTCTGTTTCAATAAAAATAAAAAAGCATGAATGATTCTTGCGCAAAGTAACGCAATTAACAACAAAAAAAAACTCCAACCTCATTAGCTCCTCACAATTGGAAAATCATATAATCAGTTGAATTGATATCATCAATATTTAGTAACAAAAATCAAAATCAATGCATACAATTGGAGAAAAAGAACAAATCCATTATGCATACAATTGGAGAAAAAGAACAAATCCATTATGCACAAAGCTGAACAATTGTCAAACTACAAATACTTTGTCAAATACGTATGAGCCATTATAAATAAAAATAAAATAAAAAAAATATATAATAATTTATTTTTGTAAACATAAAAAAAGCATATTAAAATTTCAGAAAACTTACCTCAAATTACAAGCAAATTTGTCTATTCAATTATAGATACTGTCAATATTTTACAAAAGAATAAAAATTTAATTATCAATTTTCTTATGTCTATCAAGAATACATCATAATTTATTATTGTAAAATTCAAGAATATACTAACATTTTCGAAAACTTACCTCAACTTAAAACAAATTTATCTCTTTAATCATGAGATATATCAAGATCTTACGAAAAAAATTCTCAATTTGCAATTATCTATGACAAATACATAATAATTTATTTATTATAAACCTCAAGAATATACTAAAATTTTAGAAAACTTATCCCAAATCACAAACAAATTTATCTCTTTAATCATAGATACTATTAAGTGTAAAAATTAAGAACATACTAAAATTTTGAAAACTCACCTCAAATCACAAGCAAGTTTCTCTCTTCAATCTATCAAGATATATCAAGATTTCACAAAAAAAAACTTCTCAATTAGCAATTACCTATCAAAAATACATGATAATTTATTTATTAGAGTATAAATTTCAAAAACATACTAAAATTTTCAAAAACTTACCTCAAACACAAGCAATCATAGATACTATCAAGATTCAATTGGTAAAAAATTTCTATTTGCAAGAAATTCTATTTTTTTTCCCTTGTGTGCACAAAAAAGCTTGATATTGCCTACCAATAAAGCCTATAATAAATTACAAAAGAATCATACAATGTATCTACTTTGATATCCAGTTAAATACTATAGCATGTAGGCTTACATCCACTTTTATTAAAGGGAAAAAGGATTTTTGGTGTCACGGTTGGAACAAAAATGGTAGAAAGTGGGCAACATTATTTTTTTTCGTAATTAGAGGTTCAAATTCTACTTCCGATTCTATTTAGAGTAAACTTTTGGTAGTGACTCCTGTACCAAAAAGGTAGAGAAAGAAGCTTCAAGTTTTAAAAAATATAATTAATATTTATTTTTAAATATTAAAAAATTAGTAAAAGACGATTTTGTCTAAAGAGAAGATTTTTAATGAGAGGCAAAAAATTCAAATCACTTTTCTAAGGGTTTTCACATTTTTAATATATTATCGATATAGATTATAGATATAGATATAGATTATAAATTATAGATAAGAAAATCTTAATTTAAATTTTAATAAAATATTTAATATCCAGTGAAAAAACTATTTTGTCTAAAGCGAAAACTTTTAATGAAGAGCGAAAAGTTCAAATCACTTTTCTAAGCATCTTCACAATTTTAATATATTATATAGATATATAGATATATAGATATCCTAGCTTTCTCTTTATTTAATATTGTGTGGTGTTGACTTGTCTTTAATCCAACACCACTGGCAATGTCAACCCATATACTAGCTTAACCTTGTTAAACTAAAAGATTATTTGTTCGTGATCATTACGATCGAGTAGGGCCACGTGCCGGTGCCATAATTGAATAATGTATTAATTAAGTTTGATCTTTGAGCACTTATAAATTGTATTTACCAACTAATGAATAAACACAAAATAAAGAATTAGAATATAATTGTCATTCACGTCAAAGATTATAATCTTACTTATTTGTAACACTAATATTTTACATCATTAATTCACGTACGAGGAAATAGTTTAATTAAGAAGGGAAAAGGAGAATCATATTGTCTCCAAACATATGAGAGGTAAGATTTTTTTCCCTTCATATATAATTGATGAAAATTTATTTTCTTCCTTGTGATTAAAAATATTCTGTGGAGTAATAAAGTTTTCAACAATTTAAGTTGACCAAGTATGAAATAAATTCTTTTTTTATAAAGGGAAACATTTCAAAAATACATCTCATCTCTATATACCAAAACGCGGGTTATCAAGCTAGTGACAAATCATTCTAATCTCTAGAGTGTTTAATTATCTTTATCAGTACTATAAATTTGAGATTTGACAAAAAATGAAAGTGACATACTTTAATGATATGAAAATAAATTGGTAATGGGTGGTTGCTCAAATTTATAAGTACTATAATTTATGGGTGGTTGTTCAAATGATATGAAAAGAATGATTACATGTTAGAAATTGGAAATGTTGATTGCAAGCATTAACCATAGGTTTTGATGCTAAAGCAAGAGGGTTGAGGGTTCACCTAAAACGTAGTTATTCCCTTCTTCTCAAATTATTTATTGTGATTCACTTTTACACACCTATTAAAAAAATTGAAAATAGTCTTTAACTATTTTACCCTTCATTGGTCTTTGAACAATTATAACGTACTAATTGACGTGTTTGTCGTCTTCGGAAACAATAACTAGCAAGAGTAAGTTGAATTCATAAAATAATAAATAATTTGAGATCATTATTTTTAAAAATTGCGATAGATAATTTAACCGAGATAAATTGATAATTAGATCTACATTTTGAATTTAAGTGCAACGAACTTGAATCACTTAAAGTGGCTCCGACATTTTATAAGTTGTTATTCTTACTTCTTCCATTTCTTTCAATATTGTCCACTTTTTCCAAAGTGGCCATTTTCAGCAGAACTTGACAATTATTAATTCATTGGAAGCCCCCATTATTTGACTTTCAGAGCCATACATATACATTCTTTCATATCATGTCAACACTAATATATTTGTTTAAGACAACGTCATTTTACAACTAATTAACTGATTGATGTCTCCTCCATTTCCAGTTAATTAGTTCTTGACAAGTAAATTAAATTTCATTTGACATATATATGTATGTGAGAAATCACTTTGGCACAAGGAATATAATGTTTCAAGAGTTAAAAGAGTCAAAGAGGTTCAAGATTTATAAGAGGTCATATTCTTAAAGTCCATTAGCAGCCTTTTCCTGTTCAACAACGAATTAATAAGTCAGAGACGAGTAATATTCTGTCTTCACTTAAAATTTTGAATTTGTTTGAGAAAATTACAGAGATGGTATTGTGGTATAGCCCGTGAAAATTGTAATATATCTTGACTTGAATATTTGGATTTGGTTAGGTATTTATTCATTAGCAAGTCATTTCAACCATAGCCTAAATCAGGTCATTTAAAGTTTGGGTCCATTTGGGCTGCATTAATTTTAGCCTTAATTGACCTGTAAAAATATTTATCAATATATATATATATATTTGAAATGGTTTGTTTGAGATAATCATGACAAAAGAAAAACACATTTATTAATTTGATTTGTACAAATCATAAAAGAATGAACAAATTAATAATGAGAAATGTTGTTGAGTTGGACAAGTTGAATTGAAGAACAAATAAATAATGAGAAATATCGTTGAGTTGTGCAAGTTGAGCTATTATTTATTTTTTAGCCAAATTGATCGGGTGATTTACAAGAACTATCTTGAAGTTGGCGGTCTTAAACTTTTGACCCCACTTGCCAAAGGACAAATTTCAATGTTAAGTTTTGCCGAGTAGACAACATTTTTTGACTTTTAACCTTTAAGGTTTGCTTATAGACAATCCGGAACTAAAATTTAAAGACCATTCATTTTTAAGGTTATTGAGTGTAATTTCTGAAACGACCTGCTCATTTTTCGGTCCAAGCAATTACCATGGATGTTTTGCACAAATAGGTTATTTATCTGTAATTGTTGAAGTTATGATCCCGTTTAAATAAATTCTACGAAAATTACTTTTGGGTTTGAACTTGGCCACACAAAGTGCTAGTGGATCCCTAGAAGTTTCGATAGATGCAGTACTTCATTGTAGATCGCCACACTAGTTCAGTATAATTGTCATGACAGATCATCACGAGTTTCTAACGAGTGAACATACATACCACAAGTCACAATCATAACCAGAAATTTACTGACACTAATCATAAATTTGTCCCGACCCCTAATAAAATCATCAAGACTTTAGTACAAATTATGTCGAAACTAGTGGAGGGGTACGTGAGTAGTGATCCAGGCTAGAATGTTTAATAATAAAGTGAGTACGTATAGTAGGGTACAAGACCATTGGGAGGAACAGGTCCTCAATATAATGTCCTCGTACAAGTGTACTCATAATAAACCATGCCATTACCTATTAGTTCCTTTGTCCCTACTCCCTCCCACATGCCTTTGTTTTCTCAACTCTCCTTCCATAAATACCTCCCTAATCCTCCAATTTTTTTCTTCATCATATCCCAAACATTACACTACACTTCATTCTCAAAAGTAAACTTCCTACATCTCTCTTTCTCAAAACCAAAAAAATATGGGTCTAAAGAAAACAACAAGCAGCAGCTGCAAACACAACACTCAGACAGCAGCTTTGAAACAAATGATCAAAAGATGTTCTAGCTTTGGAAAAAATGAGAATGGGTTCCCACATGATGTCCCAAAAGGACATTTTGTTGTCTATGTGGGAGAAAATAGAAGCAGATACATAATTCCTATTTCTTGGTTGACATATCCAGAATTCCAAAATTTGCTTCGAAGAGCTGAAGAAGAATTTGGATTTAGTCATGATATGGGCATTACTATTCCTTGTGATGAACATGACTTCTGCTCCCTTATTTCCATGTTCAGATGAAAAAAAATGTTCCATCTTTTTTTTTTTCCCTCTCTCTATTATATGATGAGAGAGTTAGGTTATTAATTAAGTAAATAGTTTAAAAAAAAAAGAGTTTTTATCAAACTGACAAAAGGATATTATTAATTAGCCCCCATAATTATCAACTCCTGTGGAGTTTTTGGGTTAATCTGTATAATGGTTTTTCATGTACTCTATTGTTTTCATCAGTGGTGTGGATTCTGCACCCGTGGAAATTAAATCTCTTATTTCTATTGTTACAAGAAAAATTCCATCAGTCCCATCCTATTTTTCTGTTGTGCTTTTCGTTTTCAAGCAACTATAAATAACTCACAACGATTGCTTATATAAATCGACAGTTGTAAATAATATTACATTATAAATATATAACTTTAACACTAGAGCTACCACAAATAGATCGACAGTATATATAGTACACTGTCGTCACATTTAACAGACCCGACCAATATTTACTTCAGACGGTGAGCTTCTGAAAGTAGTAGTAGTACAACATAACATAGTACATTACTTTTTTAACATATCTAAAAGTTCATCTAAATATTTTATATTAGTAGTTAACTAAATTCAGAGGCGGAGCCACGATTTCCATGAAAGAAGTTCAATATTTTGAACAAAAATTAATCGAAGGGGTTCGACATCTATTATATATATATATATACTCTATAATATAATTTTAGTGATGTATAAATAATATAATTTTTTGACGAAGAGGGTTCGATGAAACTCTATTACAAAAGTTGGCTCTGCCCTGAGTAGTTTTTTATGGAGTATACAATAGAGAGAATTACGAATCAGATAATTGGAAGGATCAGGTAATTCAGTTACTCCTTAAGCTGGCAAAGATAGAATTACGAATTATGCACAAATTCTAAAAGAGAGTATAAATTTATTTCCTTTTTTTTTACGGTTACCAAAAACTTGAAATAGCAGCACACCCTTTCCACCCCCTAAAAAAAGAGAGAGGACGAAGTAAAATTTATATACATACTATCTTTTCCAAATTTCTATATAATAATTATATTAAGTATATTATTGACAAAAATAAATGACTATGTATTTAGATATTAATCAACCGTTCAAAATTTTCTCTCTGTCCTTTTTTTCTTTTTTTTTTTTTGACAAAGATGTCCCATATGGTTTTGCACATATATACTACCAACAACAAAGTAACAAATAGACTTGACTACCTCGATTGACCGCTAAGGACTTCCTTTTTTAGTTTTACGCAAGGTTACAGCATTTAACTTATATTTAAGTAAATAATTTTTAATATTATCAGTGCTTATTAAACTGTAGTAATGGCTAATGGGTTATAATTTACCTTATATATATTTTTAAACATTTATCATAGACAATTACATGTAGTTAGTGAGATTTTTTATACTGTGCAACTACATGTACCTACTCCTCTTTCCACTAGCTTCTTAAAAAATTTTATCTGTACTGTCAGATTACAAAACTTAAACTCTTACCACAATATGTGTTTCTTATGCGTGATTTTTGGGTCAAGGGAAATTACCAAGATATAGTTTCTGGAGAAAACTTTTGTAATTATACTTTGACATAGATAGCTGACATTCAGCTAATAAGTTCAATCTTCTAACGCGTTTAATACTATTCTGCAAATAACGTTTTGCTAATGTGGCACTATCAAGATGTCACATTATTTTGAAAAAGAAAAGGTCTAAATCCATGTGTTAATTATCATTAAGACTAATATTAATTGGTTTCAATGATATAATCAAGAAAGTTTTTGATCTGATAATGTGATAATTTAACAAGATACATCCTTTTTAAGCACATGGTTGTAGGACCACTATGAGCTAGCATATTCCTATAGCTTATCAATCAATTTAATTAATATTTTCGAATTGTAAAACGATAAATTATATTTATAATTTTTGTCTAAATGCTAAGTTTCATTACTTTTATGGGACGCATGAGTCAGTTGAAGACAAGTGAGATTGGAAGGGAGACAATGGTAGACATGTGAACAGTTTAATTACGAAAGAATAGCAATGATCTCTCACATCATCTTTAATCTTTATCATCAAAAGTAAGATTTATAGTTAAAAATAAATAAATAATAAAAATTGTTCTGATGATTAAATACTTTTAGCTCCTTAGATTCTTAGTTTAGATTTTTGTCTATTTGGTTTTTCTGTTGTAACTATCTGATGAAATGGAATCCGCCATGTGTTTTGCATCATCGATCATTAATTAATTAGTATCACTGCTCATTAATTGTTGTAATAAACCATACGTATAAGCAATTATCAGCAGCGTTAATTCGTGCTTTGGTTGTGTTCCTATTTTGCCTTCATTATTCTCATCCAAAAATGATAACATATAATATTAACAATATGATTCAAAATTGGAGCTTTCATTAGTTTATTAATCCGGTGGTTGATGATTCTAGAACTTCTACGTATATCTTCTGTTCTTGAACCCTCCGTGGAGTTCGAGATTAATTCAACCTCAAAAACTAATTCAACATGTAAGGATTGTCCAAGACCAAGTATCTTTTACCCATTGATATTGAACTCAACATACCAAACGCCCAAGATTAAACATTTGGAGCATGGGCAACATAAGATTGGGGCTCAACATATCAGGTATGGGTAAACAATGAATTGAGATGTGCCGGGCTCTTAATCGTGTTACGCTATGAACGTTGAGCCCCAAAACTAGCTCAAGAGGTGAAGATCGTCTAAAATCAAATTGAAAGACTATATGCCCTTAACCCCGACTTAGATGCAACTCCTTCCAGCAAGTCCCAACGGATGAACAATTCCCATCTGTGGCATTTAGATGCAAAACAGTTAAAAACCTTTGATTTGTGTTATCTTGTAATAATAAGTTTTCTTGAAGCTACTATATGATTTAGAATTGTGGAATACAAGAAAAAGACTATCTACGAGAAGAGGCATATTGTAAAGGCACCGCCACCAGATGAGATCAAAAATACTAGTGGTAGTACTGGAAGAGCTTAAAATTGATTGACACCCTACATTAGACTCCACAATGTAAAACAGACATTTCCTCATAACAAAATGGGTGACTTTGTCAAAACAATACTTGAGACATCATTTAAAGTCGGTGTCCCAATATGTGCCTACCTAAACACACAGTCATGTTCTACTGGGGTACTCCTCTGCTGCAATCTTACCAATTTTTCACATATTTATACCAATATGAGAAGACATTTAGAGCAATTGGAAATTGAAAATTCACACATGAACACGAAAACGGAGGACAAATTCAGTACCACCGTACAAAAAAGAGTAGACAATTCTTGGCTAGCATTTAATAATTAATATGAGGAGACAATCAACATCAATGATGCACTTAACAACCTTCAGGTATCACAAGCCACAGAAAATTTCGATCAAATTTGCAAGACAAAGCATATGTCCATGGACCCTTTTACCAGTTTGTTAAAGAGATGTTCAGAGTATTTTAGAGCCATCAGGCATCCATTAATATAATGGTCCATACATTTTTGTTTATGGCTGAGACTGTTCAAGATTTCACTAAACAATCGTTACTCGTCTCTGTCGAAGTGTGCATGTTCCTTAAAAAGTGGAAAAGATAAACAGATTGAGCCTTAAAGTCACTCTCTTAGTTGTCTACTCTTGTTCAATTTATATCTCTTTTCCTCAGCTTACAAAGACTTGTCCTGCTTTCTACCACACAATTTGAATCCCACCAGCCAACCCAATATCTTTTGTCAACCTGCCTAATCAAACTTCCTCTTATGTTCCCACCTTCATATGTATGTTCCTACCTTCGTATGTATGTTCCTTATACTTTGTTCCCTTTCTTCTTATCATCATCTAATTAGACGGTTAGTTCAGGGAAATTTTATAAGGTACCTCACAGCAGCAACAGCTACCGAATTCACATCTGCCAACGGTTCAAAATATATTCCAAATTACCAAGACTAGTTGTTTAGGGGAGCCTTAGTACCAAGTAAAAGTTGCTGCCATGTGACAAGGAGATCACAGGTTCAAGCCTCAGAAATAGCCCCCGGCAGAAATGCAAGGTAAGGTTGCGTACAATAGACCCTTGTGGTCGGGTGCTTCCCTGGACCCTACCTTTAGTGCACCGGGCTGCCCATTTTAGTTGTTTAGAAAAAAAGAACATTTCTATACAGTTCACCATACTTCTGCATGTGGAACTCTAGTTCCCTACTCAAACCGGTGAAACTAAACAGTTAGAAACATAGAAATTATGAAATGCGCAACATGAAATTTGGGGTATAACTTGTTGTTTTGTCCTTTCAATTACAACTTTTGTTGCTAATTATTGATTTAGTACTCTAGCCCCTTTCGAGAAGTACAGGTGCACCTAGGTTATTCACTTATTCTGCTCCCAGATAGCACGCTGCTCTACTAGGATACATGACCGAATAACAAAGTATAATGTTGAGCCTCCCTGTAATTCTAAATGAACAGCAGAAACTCTTCATCCCAGAAATCGAGATGCATATGTAATGATCAATAATTCAACCAAATATATGCTTTTGATCCTAACAAAGAATCTGTATTGCATGCATCATCCATTACCTCACCTCAGAAAAGAAACAAGAAAAGAAGGGCACTTTCAACACTATTAGGGTCAGTTCCAAGCACATATTAGCTTAATGATGCAACCGTAAGTTTCTAAAGTGCAACAGATAGTATACAGATCCTCTGGCGAGTAACAAAAAGAACCGGAAGAAAACTTGCCTTCCCAAACTAACTATTTCTTTTTCGAGCTCAAAAGGCCCAAATCCAGCATTAAAAGAATAGGCCCAATGAAATACTATGGCACACAGAGTGATAGTGAAGAACTGGAGCAATCCATATTACTAAACACAGGCAAGTACAAGCACATGGACCCAATCTGAAAAGCACTTGTGTTCCAGCCTCTAAGTCAAATGTAAAAAAGGTAAGTTACAAAGTAGACGAATGTGACTCGGACTATTAGACTAAGGACCAACCTTTGGAGCGTACTCCAACATTCTTACACAGAAATTTTATGATCGCTATTAACCAGATGAAATAAAATCCCGCAACAGGCAATCATCTTCTTACAGGCGGCACGGCACCTCGACCAGGTGCTGCTCCACGACCAGCAGCCTGAGCCTGCAAGCAAGATGTTTATAATCAGGTGTATTCTCCAATAGAGAAGTTGTAAATCTTGGCTAGAATAATGACCCTCTCTCTTAACATTCAGCTCCCACCCCTCTTTATTATTTTTTGATTAAATAAAGTAAGGCTTCTTGTCCCCTCCTATTCTCTAAACCAAAAATAGAGTTTGCATCACTATCTTGAATTATAGCTGCAATGAGCCTGAGGTCTACGAGTATCAGTATGAGGTAAAGCTCAGAAGTTGACTACAAATAAAAAAGTGCAAGTTAAAAAGCAGTAAAAAGTGAAGCACTCACTTTAGCTCGCATAGCAATAGCACGTCCCCGACCAACTCCAAGCGATGTACCTTTTCCCTTCAAAAATGAAAATAAACATAAGCAAAGCACTTGATAGGACATTGACAATTAAGGAAAAGCGAGGAAAGAACCTTGATTCTTGCTTCTAGCCGCTTGAACATGGGAGCATTCTTAAGCATATCAGGAATTATCATGAACCTGGTGGAACTTAATGTTCAGATAGGATCTTACCAGCAATAGCACAGTATACAAATAGTTAAGCAAGTACCTGACTTTGCTGCCTCGAATGAAAACATGCTCTAATTGAGACACTCTCCCATCCTGCAGTGAACAATATTACGAATGTAAAAAGAGACTGAATTCTAGCTAATCCAACTTCTCACTTCTTTCATTGAGTCACCAAAATATGCCTAGAAGTTTAAGTGGTAGTATTACCAAAAAAATCAGCATTTTAGTTATGTGTTTTATTTCATTTTTATATACAAATTTGGGCAGGTCAATGACCCGTTAACACTTGTATCCTTTTTTCCCGCCGCAGAAAAGGAAAAGGAGCAAACTCTTGGTTACTTCAACTTCAAAAACTCTCTTTTTTCTCTAGGTTCTCAACTGTTTTATGCTATCTTAACAACATTGTAAAAGATATACTCTAGATCTTAGTTTTCAGGCTACCCAACTATGACAGCCAACATCATGTTTTCTTTTCAAGGTTGAGATGTGATAAATAACTCAAAAGCAGCCAAAAACACAAAAAGAAAATGACAGGGTCCACAATGCTTGGAGCGATAAGTGAAGCACACCATTTATGAATGATTAAGAAATACCACGAAAGGAAAATTCAACTAAAATAATTAATATAACCATCCAACAACAATAATGTTGATATTCAGCCAAACCCACAAAGTTGAGATTACGAGAATCAACCGCTTCTCATCAGAACCATTTTCTGCATTATTGTGGCACACTTTTCTGAAATGTATGGCTTCACTAATGAAGCAATAACCCCTTGCTTTGCATCACTACATTGCTTTTAAGCAACGAAGCAACAGACTTTTGATAACGCTGCTCTAAAAGTACAATTCTCGAACTAAACATAAGTGTTTCTATGGGATTTAAAAAAAAATGGTCTTTGTTACTACACAGGATAAAAGTGGATTTGATATCTAACAGATTTAGAAAGAGACTTGATATAATAAAGGACATAATTTGAAATTAAAACTCAATATTTGATATATTTCAGAGCAACCCCAGTCTAGAAATACCTAGCTCAGATAGCATGAATCAAGGAGCAAACTCGAAGAAATCAAGCTACTCAGGTGATCGAGACCTTCCTACTTCGAGCAACGTGAATAATTAAGCATAATTTCCACTATCTTAACATGGGCAAGTGAACAAGTTCTAAAATGGATAACACTTAAGAAAAATGAACTCGCCATTCAGTGTACTACTTCTCCACTTTAGAAGTTAAACAAGTATCCACTAATGTCGCCCTAAATATTGCACGAATAATCAATTAGCTTGTTTCCAAACTAATGCACATGCCCAATGAAATATAGGATAAGCTCAAACAAGAGTAAGATACAATATCATAACCAGCCAAGAGCACGGAAGGAACTATCTAGGGTTTAGGGTTTAAGAAACGGCAAAGAAATAACGCTTAAAAAAATGTACAAAATCAAATAAGAAAGCAGAAAGATGTGGAAGCATACTCTAGCAGTGTAAGTGATGCTTTCGAGTTGGCAATTCCAGTTATCCTCGCATTCCACCATACTTCCTCTGTACAACTCTCCACTCTTCATCTCAACCGTCACTATATGCCCTGTCGCTTCATGTAGAAGCTTCACTGGTATGCCTAAGCTCCGACTCATCGCTGAGTTCCAAAAAAACTAACGCTGTTGGCTTAGCGGGCAGCTCCTTCTTCTTCCACTGTCGCAGAAGTGTAAACAAAAGTTTAACCAATATGATACCACGGTTATTAGGGCAAAAAATTGGCCTTAAGGGTCGTTTGGTTTGCATACAATTACCATGGAGTTAATTAGGCAATTGGCGTTCTGAATTTTAGTTTTGTAAATTAAATACTTCTATTTATATATTTGTTATCTGCATCCTTAAATCTATTAAAAAATAATATTTTACACTTTTTAACTATTGACCTGATTAAGACAAGATAGTATAGCCACTTCCTGGGGCGCGAGTGGGGGTCAATTTTTGACCAATTTTACATTAAAATAATTTTAAAAAAATATATATTAAAATTAAAAAAAATAAAGAAGGATCTTTTTTTTCCTCCATCTATTTAAATTTAAAAATATTTTTAAAATTTTTTAAAAATTTAAAAATAATTTTAAAAAAATTAAAAATATTTTTAATAATTTAAAAAATATTTTAAAAAATTTTTAAAAAAAATTCCCTCCCCACCCCACCTCAGCCCCTCCCCACACCCCACCCAGCCCCTCCTACCCCACCCTCAGCCCCCTCACCCCATCCTAACACCCGTCCAGCCCTTCCCCACCCACCCTAGCCCGTCCCCACCCCCGATACTCTACCCAACCCCATCCTACCCTACCCCCAGCCCCTTTCAACCCCTGCCCACCCCCACACTTTACCAGTCCTATCTAGCCCCTCAGCACCCCACCCCCAGCCCCCACAATCCTCCTAGTCCCATCTCCACCCCACCACCAGCCCTCACACCCTACCCCAACACTCTTCCAGCCCCCGCCCCCACCACCACCTTCACTTTTTATTTTTTATTTTAATCTTTCCTCAATTCAATTCTTTTCTTCCTTTTTTGAATAAAAATTTAAATTTGAAATCTTTTTTTTTATTAAAATTTAAATTTGAATTGAAAGTGAGTGATAGTGAATATTGAAAAAAATTAGTGAATTTCGCTTGAAAAAAATTAAACTTTTCGTGAATTTTTTAAAGATATTCAAATTTAAAAATTAAAAAGTTATTATGTTTGTATATATGAATTTATAGTTAAAAATTTAAATTAGTTGGAGAAGAATTTTAATTATTTGGAATGAATTTGGTGTTTAATTTGTGAGCAAAAATAAAAACTTCATTATTCAATTTTTTCTACCATTATAAATTTTTCTTATTTAATTAAATTAATTTTAATATTTAATTTGTTATTTAGCAATTTAAAAATGACTTGGAATTTAATGTAATACTTTTTTAAAAAAAAAATATTTTTTTTATTTTTAAAAATGACGTGGTACATGAGGCAGACGTGGCAGATGACGTGAGAATGTGTTACACTCACCAAAAAAAGTTTAAAATGTTATTTTTTAGTGGGTTCAGGGGTCCAAATTACAAACATGTAAGTAGAAATATTCAACTTACAAAATCGACATAGTACAAAGATCCATAAGGTCATTTTGCCAATTAGTTATAATGAGATAAGTTTTATTAGAATAATTTATGTTGGGATTATTTTTTATTGAACATTTAATTTATCATGTTCAAAATAATATGTATTGTATAATTTCTAAGAATAAGTTGTTAATTTACAAAAATATCTTTTACCTTATTTTATTTTTTATTTTATTTTCTTTGCAAACTTTATTTGTTTATTTTTAAACATAAAAATTTTATCTTATTTAGCTTAAATATTTTTGTGCGTGTATTTTTATGATTGTATCATGTATTTTTTTAAAAAAAATCATCTTATATTTATTAAAATAAAGAATATTTTATTATTTTATCACTTTATTTAAGCACATATCACTCTTATATTACAGTATTAAATATTAAAGTTCTTTTTATTTTAACTAGTGCATAAAATTTAAATTTGTAAGTGATAAAAGACTATTTAATTAAAAATATGTAATTAAGTGGTAGAGTCAACATTTTTATAAGAGAAATTAAATTATAAAATAAACATAATAATTAGCCAAACAAATTCAACGTATAATATATTCATAAATAAAAATTATGTAATTTTTTAATAAAAAATAAATAGTGAAGAAAATAATATTAAAAATTACGAGAATATGCATGGATATAAAAAAGTGATATATATAAAAAAGGATCTAAGGAGGGTATTTTTATCATTTTACATATTTATTTTGATATAAGTTATCCGGTATTATTATACAGCCGTAAGGTAGGAATAACTTATTCTACTACTCCCTCCGTTTTAAAAAGAATGATCTACTTTGACTTGGCACAAAGTTTAAGAAAAGAAAGAAGATTTTTGACTTATGGCCTTAAATTAAAGTTGTATCAAATGTGCCAAAATATCCTTTAAGCCTGTGGTCCTAAACATGCCGCGTGGAAAATTAAAATTAAAGTATTGTCAAAAAGAAAAAAAGAGTCATTCTTTTTTAAACGAAGTAAAAAGAAAAGTAGGTCATTTTTTTAAAAATCGAGGGAATAATAATTATTAATTTTGAAATAAATTATTGTACATCTCGTAACCAAACAAAAGATTAAGGGTACTAAAAAGCTTTTTTTTTTTTTGGTAATAATGAAAGTTTCATAGAAATTAAAGGGAGTCCAGTAGTACAGTTACATATTTTCAATTTATCAACCAGGGTTGATTTGAAACACTTGATAAGTGTGATCTACCTTACCATTAGAACTAGATCTAACACTTCTTTAAACAGTAGTTCCTATCGTGTCTGTCCATAGAGCATTACGGGCACACACCGGAGGAACTTCAAAAATTCTTGCTTCATCAAAAAAAGTTTAGTTTGCTCCCATTTTTGCTAGTGAATCAGCCGTCATATTGGCTTCCCTAAAGCAGTGGTGTATGACTGGAATCCCCAACCTTCTTAACCTGCACCTGTAATCATGAAGAATACCATCATATATATCATGATTTTCTTTAAGCATCCTTATTATTTCCTGGGAGTCCATATTGATTTGAGTATATATTAATTGATGACTTTCAATGATTTTTAGTTCTTCATTCAAAGCAAGTAATTCCATAAGATTGTTGGTTCCAATAAGAAAGCTTTTTGAATATCCTAGCAGCCAGTCCTTTTTGAATATCCTAGCAGCCAGTCACCTTTGTGGTTTCGAATTACCCCACCAATACCCCCTTTCCAGGATTACCTAAGCAAGACCCATCAATGTTCAACTTAAAAGTTCCGTGTTTTGGAGGGATCCAATTGATGTTTATAGTGGTTAAGGTATGAGGGAGCCTACCATCAGAGTGTATGTGGGAGAACTCAACAGCTTGTGTATATGCGTCTTTGAAGGAAGCATTATACATTTGGCCAGTGAAGTTGTTAGTATTCCTAGTTGTCCAAATTCACTACAAAAAAACTGTGTTTAGCGACGAAATTTACTGACAAACCAAATTTCGTCACTATGTAGCGACGGATTAGCAACGGAACATTCAATTTGGTCGCAGACATTACAGTCCAATTTTTTGATATGTTCTTAGCAACGAATCAGTGACGGAATTTGATTTTCGTCACTAAATAATAGCGGAAAATATTGGGACCCAAATTTAGTGACGGATTAGCAACAAATTTTTTGATTGGTATGTTAATTATTTCGTAGCAACGGATTTAGCAACAAACTTTCGTCGGTGCCCTTCATTTTTTTTTAAAAAAAAAAAGTTTTTTGTTTAGTGACCAACTATGCCGTCGTAAAATATTAATTATAGTTTTCTAATTAATTATTTTTACTATAGAAAAGGGAGGCCTCTAGGGTTTTATTCATTCCCCCCCCCCCCCCCCCCCCCCCCTCCCCCCTCAACCACACCTTTTTTCCCTTTTTTTTTCTCTCCCCCCCCCCCCCCCATCTCTTCCTCTCTAAAATAAGATATTTTCCCCTCTATACTGATTTACCTCTCCATTTCTAGATCAAAATTCTTCACTACTCTTGCTTCACATGTCTTCCTTTTTACTGAATCAGCTTCCGATCTTCAAGCTCTTGGATACGTGCTTTCAATTTGACTTCTATTCAACTGATTAATTCCATTTGTATGTAATTTCTGAATTGATCTGCAAGGAAAGATTCTTGATTCGCGACTACTATCTTTTGGCTTTGATGGAACCAGCTATTTGAGGTATTTTTCTCTTTCTGTTCTTTGTAAGTGTTGTAATGGTGTGTGACACTACTACCCTGTCTTGGATTTTATTTGCCATTTAATCCGTCCAGTGAGGTGGTTTAGGAAGAAGAGCATCAACCAATAATGTAGAAAGCTTGACTTCTCGTAAAGAATCAACAGCTTTGGTTTATTGAGTCATCCTTCTGGTTGTTAATCCCCCGCTACATGTTGAAATATTTCTATAATGGGTTGTGTTATTTTAAGCTTACTTCAACAAAATCTTGTCTATTTGTATGTTCTGTGACGTAAAGCTATCCTCTGAGGCATTTAACTTTGCCTAGTCCTATGGTAGAAATCCATCTTTTGTAGTTAGAATATGCTTTAGCACTTTTGAGTATTTATTCGTCCAGGGAGGGAAAGATTAGCTTCTTCACATTGTAAGTCTAAAAGCATGCTGGAGGATTGTTTGGATACTGATACAAAAGCATCATAATAATCCCTTTGGACTATGGCTAGTGAAGCAATGTAAACTTTTGTCTTATGTGGTCGGTTTATTAGTTGAATGGCGAAGTTAGAAGATGAAACTGGATTGTTTTGAAATATACCCTTGTCTTTTATATATCTGGTATCAATGTGTATGGTTTGAATCATATATATCAATTTCTTAATTAAAGTTAAACAAGTGATTTTCTTCTTAGGGTAGTCTCTAGCAACCAATTCCTCCAAAGTGATGCATTAACTTTTTCTCTAATTATAAGAGGAGCTTTTTGAATCCTTAAGTTAGTCTTGCAATTGTATGAAAATTTAGAGGTACTTCACAAAACACATAATAAAATTATCCAACTGTACTGAAGATAAAAAGTTATTCTATGTTATTTAGCCATCATATGTACGTCATATGTTATTTATCCAACTGTACTGAAGAAAAAAAAGTTATTCCATAATACTTCTATATTCCACGGAAGCTCTAAAATATATAAGGAAAATAGTTTTGACCAATAAACCGATAACCGATTCTTTACAAATGTTTTGTATGTACATCAATGTTGCTTGGATTCTGCAAAAATATTAACGGGATGTGTCATATATTCAAATACTTATTTGATACACTTATCTTTCAGGTGTCTTTTTACTAGAATTGGTGTAGTGCAGTTGTAGATTGGTGGTAAAATAAGTGGAGTATTGTATTCAATCAGGTGTGTTTTAAAACTTTCTTTTGACTTTTTAATTTTTCTTGGTAAGCTTATTGGCTTCTCGATTATGTTTGTAACTTAAAATAGAAGTATGTATCACTTTTATCTTATTTTAAAGGTAAACTAGTTTTGTTTTCTACTTTAAGAGCATAAGTTTGAATAATTTAGTGAAACTATTTAACTGTCAATTGATCAACTTAATTATGATTTCTTTTCTAAGTAGTTCTTTATATAGAACCTGATCATACATTATCGTATTTGTTAATAAACATTTCCAATAAGGTTAATTATTAATTAAGATTAGTTGTCGTGTTTCTTATTAAGCTGGTTAATTAGCACTGATTATCCTTTTTTTTTATTTCAACCTTAATAGGAACATAAATAATCTAGAGCGTAGTTGGATGTATGAAAGGTTAGATGTCCGAGGGGGTTTATACTCTAGATTTGTAACTGGGGTGGATGAATTTATTCAATTTGCATGTTCTCAACCAAATCGTATGAGTGGTGACAAAGTTAGATGTCCATGTGCAAAATGTCAGAACTATAAATTCATGGATGTTGAAACTGTTAAATGTCACCTTTATCAATCTGGATTTATTGAGAACTATTTTATTTGGAAGAATCAAGGGGAAAGAGATGATATAAGTGAGACTTCTTATGGTAATGCAATGCATGGTGGTGGTCGAGAATCCATACCGACAAATGATTTTGGATGCAACTAGTCCCAACTTTTCTCAGGGTTCAAGCTGGCAATCTTATAGCAATAGTGAACCCGAGTTATCTCATCCTTTTCAACATTCAATGGAGGAAGATCCTAATCCCGTTTTCAAAAAAATTTATGATTTGTTAGATGCTGCTGATGCAGAATCATATCCCGGTTCATCCCTCTCTCAACTTGCAGTTGTCTCTCGAATATTAAATATTAAAATGGAGAACAATATGTCACATAGAGGCTATAACCAAATAATGCAATTGCTTAAGGAGTCTTTACCTGATGATAACATCGTGCTTGATAACTATTATTAGACGAAGAAGTTAGTGCGCAGCTTGGGTTTGCCAGTTGAAAAGATTGATTGTTGTGAATCAGGATGTATGTTGTATTGGGGTGATGATGATGAACACCTTACATCTTGTAAATTTTGTAGCAAGCCAAGGTATAAGCGTTGTGTTGGCTCTCGTAAGAGGAAATTGGTCCTTTACAAGAGAATGTATTATTTTTCTTTGATTCCGAGATTGCAAAGATTATATGCATATCATGCTACAGCTGCTGACATAAGATGGCATCATGAACATAAAAAAAAGGATGGTGTGATGCGTCATCCATCAAATTCTGAGGCTTAAAAGTACTTCAATGAAATTCATCCCTTTTTTGCTGTTGAACCAAGAAATGTCAGGTTGGGGTTATGTATAGATGGTTTTCAACCATTCAGTCAGTCTGGAAGAAAATATTCTTCGTGGCCAGTAATTGTTACTCTATACAATTTACCTCAGGAATGTGCATGAAAAAGGCTTATATGTTCTTAACTATCATTGTTCCAGGTCCCAGCAATCCCAAACATAAAATTGATGTTTATCTGTAACCCCTAATTAAGGAGTTGACCTTGTTGTGGGAGACACGTGTGGAAGCATTTGACATCTCAAAAAGGCAAAACTTTCAACTAAGGGCAGCTTTGATGTGGAGAATTAGTGACTTTCCTATATATTCTATGTTATCGGGATGGAGTACTGCAGGTAAATTAGCATGTCCTTATTGTATGGAGGAAACACAATCTTTTAGATTGCAGCATGAAAGAAAACAATCCTGGTTTGATTGCCACTGAATGTTCCTTGACCAGCACCACCCATTCAGGAGAGATCGAAAGAACTTTCTTAAAGGCCAGACTGTCAGAAAACCTCCCCCAACAAATAGAACAGGAGAGAAAATTTTGGACCAGATTTATAATTTAGGGATAAGAAATGTAACAGAGTTAGATGCAGAACAAGTTAATAAAATAATATGTAAGACATGTGGGTGGAAAAAGCGAAGCATCTTTTGGGATTTGCCATACTGGAGTTCTAACATGATTCGACATAATCTTGATGTTATGCATATTAAGAAAAATTCCTTTGATAATGTATTTAACACTGTTCTTAATTTTGATGACAAAACTAAAGATAATCCACAGTCACGGTTAGATACGGCAAAATATTGTGATCGACCTCAATTGGGAAAGGATAGTAATGGCCAATATCCAAAAGCTATCTATACATCAGACAAGGAAGCAAGAGCGATCTTGTTTAATTGGGTGAAATGCTTAAAGCTTCCAAATGGGTATGTTTCAAATTTGGGTAGGTTGCCAGACATAATGCGAAAAGGTTATTTGGAATGAAGAGTCACGGTTGTCATGTGTTCATGCAACGACTAATGCCTATTGCTTTTCGTGAGCTACTTCCTAGTAATGTGTGGCAGACACTTACAGAATTGAGCTTATTTTTTAAGGATCTTACTTCGACCACTCTACGAGCGGATGATATGGTGCGATTAGAGAGAGATATTCCACAAATTTTATGCAAGTTGGAACGTATATTTACTTCTGGGTTCTTTGATTCAATGGAACATCTTTCTGTGCACCTTCCATATGAAGCAAGGGTTGCTGAACCTGTGCAATATCGATAGATGTATCCTTTTAAAAGGTAAATATGTAGCTCTATGTCAAACTTGTGACGGTTAATTAATACATAACATTCCAAAACATAATGTTACATCTTTTTCGGTATATAGGTATTTGGGAACTCTTAAAAAGATGATTGGGAATAAAGCTAGTGTTGAGAGTTCCATTTGTGAAGTGTACTTGATGATGGAGTCAACACAACTATTTTCTCATTATTTTGAACCTCATGTCATGTCACGAAATCATAATGTGGATCGTAATGACGATGGTGGTGTTGTGGAAGATCTTAAAGGAAATCTTTCAATATTCTCCCATCCAGGTCGACTTTGGGGAGAATCAAAGAAAAGAGATTTAATCTTAGATGAAATCAAGGCGGCTCAAACTTATATTTTACTAAATTGTAAGGAGGTTGAGCCATTTGTGAGGTAACCAAATTCTCTTAATTAATAATAATAAAATCTATTCTTATATCGTGACTTCTCATATATAAATTAATTTGTTGCAATGAAGTATGTACCTACAACGTTTGGAAGAAGAATTTCCGAATCTCTCTCCAAGCGAAATAGACGAGAGCCTTGAAGAAAATTTTGCTATATGGTTCAAGGGATATGTAAGGTTTAAATAAATATTAACTTTCATATAATGATGCATGTACTTAAATTGGCTTCTCATGTTTAACTAGATCTTTTTTAAAAAAAAATAGGCTAGGTGCAATCCCATTGAAATGAATACTTGAGTAGTCTTGCTCGTGGACCATTAATAGGAGCTACATCTCATTCAGTTTATTTTGTTAATGGATATAAATTTCACATAGAATGTCATGATAGCATGAGATCAACAATGAATAGTGGAGTTTGTATCTCAGATCCAAATTTTGGGGATTATTATGGGCGAATAAAAGAGATCATACAAGTGGAATACCGTGAAGCACCTTTAAAGCAAACTGTGTTATTCAAATGCAAATGGTTTGACCCAATAATAGATGTCGGTGTTAAGAAGCGTGATCGGTACAAATTGGTTGATATTAATCATCGTCATCGATATAAAAAGTATGAGTCTTTTATTCTTGCAATGCAAGCAACGCAAGTATGTTATGTACCTTATCCAAGCAAGAAAAAGAACAAAGAAGATTAGCTAGCTGTATTGAAGGTCAAACCTCGAAATGTTATTGAATTACCAGTTGAGGAAGTGGTGATAACTTCAGAACTGAATGTTCCTTTTCAAGTTGAAGAAGTTGAAATCCATGAGATAGATATGTTTGTTTTTGTAGATGAAGATATTCTATTGCATGATCCAAATGGGGGTGTACTTGAAATGAATGAACCTCTTAATGATGGTTTATTTGAAGAGCATCATGAAATTCAAGATGGATGTACAGAAGAAGAATATGAAACCGAGGAAACTGAGGAGGAGGATGAAGAGGAAGAGTTTGAAGAAGACAAAGATAGTGAATAGAACTTGATAAAGATCTGCTATTTTAGCTTTGTTGTATTTTGTTTTTAGTTAAAAACTATGGAATCTGCTATTTTAGCTTTGTTGTAGTTTGTTTTTAGTTCAAAACATAGACTGTGCCAAGTGCTTCAAAAAAATGTGTTATTTTAGCTTTGTTGTATGTTGTTTTTACTAATTTTTCTCTAAGATATCATCATTTTATAAGTTTTTGGTTTTCTTTTAATAATCTGCTAATTTTTCATGTTGCATCATTTTAATTTGATTTTTAATAGTGATAATCTAATGACACCGTTATTTTTTCAGATATGACTCGAGGTGGATATCATGCCGGCAAGTCTACAGGCAGGAGTAAGACTGCTAATCGTGCAAAAATTCCTTCTATTCCAGCTCTAGTAATCGAACAGGATGGTACAAGTTCCATTCCAACCATGCCACCCGATCAAACACCGATCATTCCTGAGACATCTCCTATTTCACCTAACTAAAGCAGCCCAACAGGCCAGAATATGAATGCTCAAAGCAACACAACAACAGAGGCAATATCTAGTCAGAGAAATGTATCTGCTTCAGGAGATTCCAGTTGTAACAATGGTCGAACCCTTATTTTTCTGACTTTTTCAGGGTTAGTACCTACTACTTATATGTTTACTATTTTTGTACATAGATGTTGTGTAGTGTTATTGATTTTGAATTTGATTTCCGTTAGTAAAGTTCTGGTGAAGCAACAATGGATGAAAAAAGCTGCATTATGCTACAAGAATTTTATTTCCAATATAAAGAAGCATAGAGCTACAGTTCAACCGGAATTTGTAAATGACCATGTGTGGGAAAAGTGGATGGAACTTTGGCAAAGTGATGAATGTGTTGAGAAGTCCGAGATAAATTCAAAAAATCATTATGGTGGACATGAAGTAGCTGCTGGAACACACACTGGTGGCTCTATCACAGCTGGAGAGCACTGAAAAAAACTTGTAAGTATATATTTCATGAAAATTGTTCATCAACCCAGAAAGTTATTTTGTTTGGGCTGCTGCTATGTTCTTTTGGCTGTTGACATGCTAGTTTTTCCACTTTATTTTGGCGCTATATATGATGCTCTGGTCTGCTGCTACGTACCTTGAAATAGCTAATTAGTTTTAAGTCGTTACTTCATTGTTTTAGTAGCTATGATTTTGTCTAAAGTGCGTAGCAAGCAGCTAGTAGTGGTGCTATCTTATTTGGGCTGCAAAACAAGGATATTAAGGCTGATATTTTAACCCTAAAATATCTGCCTTAATATCCTTTACTTCTATTTAAATGCTATCTACTATTTATATTAATGATGTTTCTTCAATCATCAACTTTTTTTATTAATTCTATTGGAATATCTTTTCAATGAAACATATCCTCATTTTGTTCCTAACTGTACTTCATCTACGTAGCTAATGTAATCTCACCGTGTGCGTGAGGGTAGTGTATTTGCAATCTTACCTCTATCTATCTTGCAATAAAAAGAGTATTTTCTCTGTGGAACATATCTGTTGTTTTCTATTATTGCAGCTGCTGCTGGTTTTATGCTACTTTTCTAGCAAGCAGCTATTTTCCAGAACTGCAACATACTGCTCAAGAAACCAATAGTTGCTGTTTTCCAGAATTGCAGCAGCTGTTTTCTACATGTGCATTCTTATTTGTTACACTAATAGTTGCTGAAAATTATTACTGCTGCTGTTTTCTGTTATTGCAGCTGCTGCTGGTTTTATGCTATTTTTTCAGCAAGTAGTTGATGCAGTTTCTCTTGTTTTTCCTCTTTGTTTTGCAACAATTCTTTCTTGCTACTCTCTTCTTTTTCCTCTTTATTTTGCTGCTATACCAACATATTTGGTGACATTTTTTTGCTTAGCATAGGGCAAAGAAACTTGGTGGTGTGTCATGATTCTCTCTTGGTATACTGCTAATGTACGTTGGTCTCATTCTAAATACCTGAAAATTCTGTATAGGCTCTTAAAATAGGTCGAGATCCAACTCCAAGTGAGTTACATTTGCACGTCCATATGCATAATCATGATGGAAAATCTTTTGTTGGTGAGCGTTCCCGACTTCTACATGTAAGTCCATAACTTACATCTAATGATATGATACTCATCTCTTATTTTTCTTTTGTGTTGACATGAACTTGAGTCTATTTTAATAACTTCACTTGTTACAGGAAAGGTATGAAGAAATTATATGGGAAAAAGTACAATGTGAATCTAAAATAGATCAATTGGAGACATATTATGAAACTGCGGAAGGAGCAAAGAAGAAAAGATTGTTTGGTCTTGGATCTGAAGCTACAAGTTACTTTGGGACAAAACTGTGTGCCTGCAATGCTTCCACATCATCAGTACCACCTTCGATTTCTTTACCAACAACAAATATGGAGGAGTTGGTGAAGCAATTGATTCAGGTCCTTACTACTCATTTTCTTCCGATAGTTATTGAGCGTGTTGGTGGTACTAGGGTACAAGATGGGGCCGTGCTTGATCCTCCTCCTACTCATGATGATGATGACGACGTTGATTTATAGCTTCAAAATATTCGTAGTCCATGATCGTTGCACTAATTTTTGATAGACTATTTTGATATTAGTTTATGCTTGATAAAATACTTGAAATTGTGGGTATTGGACACAATTGTTGTGAATTTTGCTATCTATTTGAATGTTGGATATTTAATCATTTTATAATTTACGTGTTTCAACTATTTTCTTATAAAATTATTAGCGACAAAAAATTAGTGACTAACTTTTGTTGTTGCTACTGAAAAAATTTAGGGACGGATTAATTTAGTTTCTAAAGACGGCTGTAATTAGCGACAAAAAATTAGTGACTAACATCAGTCGTAGCTACTAAAAAACTTTAGCGACGAATAAATTTGGTTGCTAAATAAGTAGACCAAATTATGTTGCAACAGATCAACGACAAAATATTCCATTGTAAATTAAACCACGACCAAAATGAATTTTGAGAATAGCAACGCTATAGCAACGGAAATGTACGTCAGTAATATCAACAACCAAACTGTTTCATCGCTAATTGGTCACAAATTTTGCGACGAAATTCAATTTTTTGTCGCTACGAGGTTAGCAATGATTAATACAGTGACAGAACAAATTCCGTTGCTATTTCTATTTAGCGATGGATTTTCATATGATAGTGACGAATATGGCGTGTCGCTAAATGCTATTTTTTTGTAGTGATTGTCCATAAACAATAAGGAAGTATTTCCGTCCAGAGAAGAAGTTTGTCAAACTTCTGGTTTCGAACATTCTTCCAATTAGTAAGGCAGTTCAAAGAAGAAAAGTCAGTGGGCTTAAGCTTAGAGGGTTGGGTAGCTTTGGCACTGAGATTTCTCCAAAGCTGCTTAGCGTTGATACAATCAAAGAAGATATGATTTAAGTTCTCCCCTTCCTGGGGACATCTTTTACAAAATTTGCTGCTGGAGATTCCTATTTTTGAGAGATGAGAGTTGGAAAGAAGTTTGTTATGAAAGAATTTCCAAAGGAAAAACTTAATTTTATTGGGGATATGGATCTTCCAAAACCCAGACCAAGTATTGCCCCATTAAGTATGTTTTTCCAACAGAGAAATATGGCTGTAGGCACTAGCAGTAGATAATTTCCTACTACCAATAAGTCTCCAAAGGGGAGTGTCTATAGGCCTTTTGGTATTGGGGAAAAAGTATTAAAAATGAGCTGCTTGGTCTCGAAGGAAAGGTTAATGGAAAGACTGTCTAAATTCCAAGATGAGTTGGTCCAGACCTCAGCAAGTTTGAGATCTTCATCATTTTTATTAAGGGGGCCTTGAATGGTATTCCTAAGGGGAATGTTATTTGGTAGCCATCTATCCATCCAGAATCTAACATGATGACCATCATTCACACTCCAGGTGCTTGCTTCAGTGCAAGTATGCCAAGTCTTCGCTAGACTGATCCAGGTCCTAGATCCTGATGTAGGTTGAATGGTTCCAATGGAGTTATATGTATTGGTTAAGATCCTAGTCCAAAGAGTTATTGGTTGATGAGTAAACCTCCAAGCTAGACTAATGAGCAAAGCCTTGTTCTTAAACTTAGCTTTTTGGATGCCTAAACCCCCCTCAATTTTTGGTCTAGTGATTGTATCCCAAGAAATTAAATGCAGTTTTCTCTTGCCAGAGGTGAAACCCCAGTTAAAGTCTCTTAGGATTTTGTCAATGGCCTTAAGAATTTGTCTAGGAAGTTGAATAAATTCCATGATATGGTTAGGGATGCTTCCTAAAGAAGTCTTAGCAAGAATAGTTCTTCCTGCCATATTGAGTAATGTAGCTTTCTAGCCATTGAGCTTCTGCCTAAGACTGTCAAGGATGAAGTTGTAATCCCTAATGAGAGGCTTTTGGTGGAAAATAGGGAAACCTAGATACCTACCAAAGTCTTGTGAAGGTTTCATTTTGAGGTTTTGAGTCAGGAGCAACCTCTCATCATGGTTGCAATTATTAGAAAAAATGATCTTGGATTTGGAGATGTTGATCTTTTGACCTGAATGTTGACTGAAACTGTTTAGGGTATTTATGATAGTATGATAGTTTTTTCCATCAACTCTAGCAAAAAGGGTAAAAGCATCAGCAAAGAAGAGATGAGAGATTCTGGGGCATTTCCTGATAATAGAGATGGGAGTCCAGTTAAGAGTATCCACCTCATAATCAATCTTTCTAGAGAGTAGCTTCATGCACATGATAAAAAGGTAGGGTGAGAGTGGGTCCCCTTGCCTAATCCCTCTTGTAGGCTTAAAGAAGTTAGTCCTACCCCCATTGATAAGTATGGAGATGATGGAAGTGGAGATGCAAGACATAATGAGCTTAATAATTTTGTTAAGGATATTGAAAAAGAGTAGAGCTTGCCTGATGAAGGACCATTCAATTGTGTCAAAAGCCTTTTCAAGATCAATTTTTAAGATCATGTTGGCTTTTTTCCCTCTCATTTTAGCAAAGTGGGCGATGTATTCCGGGATAATGATAGCATTATCAGCAGCACATCTATTAGACATGAAACTAGATTGAGTATGACTGATCAGAGTAGGGAGATGTTGCTTTAAACGATGAGCTATGATTTTGGTAATGATCTTATACTGAGTATTACACAACCCAATAGGTCTGAAGTTCCTGAGGTTAATGGCATTCCTACACTTAGGGATTAAACAAAGGTAGGTGTTTTTCACAGCCTCCTCCATAATGGCTTTATCCCAGTACCTTTGATAAAGTAGGGGATGGATACCATCAGGGCAAAGAGCTTTGTCAGGCTTAAAGGAAAAAACAGCAGATTTAATCTCAGTAATTTCAGGAATGGCCTCAAGTCTAGAGTGGTCCTCCTTGCAGATGGATCCTCTAGAGAGTGGGTTTAGTTGGAAACCCAAAGGAGCAACATAATGCTCAGTAGAATAAAAATTATTGTAGTATTGGAAGATAGAATTCTTAATATCCTCTTCAGAGTAGTTCCAATTCCCAAAATTATCCCTAATAGAATTGATTCTATTCCTTCTTCTCCTATTTAGAGTAGAGGTGTGGAAGAATCTGGTATTGTAGTCTCCTTCAGCAAGCCATCTTATCCTGGATTTGAGTCTCCAAAACTCTTATTCTTGTTGAAGGATTAAGCTATAATCCCTAACCAAGGTGTGCTCTAGTTCTTAGAGAAAAAGGCTATAAGGGTAAGCTCTAGATTTCTAAATACCCTCAATTCTAGCAAAAAGGTTCCTTTTTTTATGGAAGATGTTTCCAAAAATATCTCTATTCCATCTGGTAATTTGTTCTTGGAAGTGTGCTAGAGCTTGAGTAAGATTTAAAGTTAAAGAGTCAAAAGATTGCCTAACCATATCAGGAAAAGAAGGGTGAGAGCACCAGATTGTTTCCATTCTGAAAGGCTTGACACTGATAGAAAGGTTTCTTTTGAGACAAATTAGTAAGAGAGCGTGATCCGAATGAGTCCTAGGGAGATGAATAACAGAAACTTCAGGAAAAAGATCAATCCAAGACTGATTTGCAAAGCATCTATCTAGTCTTTCAAGAATAAGGGAGCTTCTATTCCTATACCTTTTATTTTTCCATAGAAACTTGCTTCCTCTAAATCCTAAGTCAATGAGGTTACTTTGGTTGATGCAGTCCCAGAAGTGGGATGCTCTGCTGGAATTAAAACAGTTTCCTCCAAATTTCTCAGAGGAAGACAAAATCTCATTGAAGTCCCCACCCACCAACCAGGCTTTTTGAAGGTCATTATTAATAGTATCAAAAAGGTCTGTAAGCTGATTCCAAAGTTACTAGCATAGATAGCACTGAAGTACCAACAAGAAGGAGGGTTTCTAACCTGAACAGTTACATAAATACCTTAAAGGGAGATGTTGATGTCGTTAATATTGATATTATGATCATTCCACATAATGACTAGACCCCCTGATGTCCTCACAGCAGGATATTGAATTTTGTTTGAGAACCCAAAATCCTCAGTAAGCTTGTTATGATCCCCATCCTGGTTTCAAGGAGTGCCAGGATAATGGGCTTGTGCATCTCTATCATGGCTTTGCAATGCCTCTTGAATTCAGCATTGTTGGCCCCCCTAGTGTTCCAAATGATGCAATTCATCATTGGCATGGTTGGTATGTCCCTTCCTGGATGTCCATTAGGATCTCCTTTCCCCTCCCCATTACAGAGTCTTGCCTCCTTTTCTTCTTGGATAGAGGTGACATTTTGGTCTTGTAATAAGCACCTGTCGCTAGATTTGGGGGAACTATCTCTAGGTCCAGCTTGTTAATCTCTTTGGGAATAAGGTGAATTAAAATCTCGCTTGTTACCTCTTCGAATATGAGATGGACTGTCCTTTCTAAGGTTATGGTTTCTATTTTTGGAACTTCCAGATTTTATAGTATTCCATCTAGTTCCATATTTCCTTCTCTTAGTGCTTTCGACGTTTTGTCTCTTTCCCAGTTTAAGGGTGGATTCAGGAGAGGCCCTGGAGGTGTTAGGGCTATTTGTCCCTCCCCAAATACATTTACAAAAAGAGGGTCTTGTTCCAACAGTTCCCTCATTTTGGGAGGAAAAAGGGTAGAGTCTGACTCATGGCAATCATTTTTGCAATCATCAAGTGTGGAGTTGGAGGGATTGGATTTGGTTGATTGGTTAGGTTCATAAGGGTTGTCATCCATATGTTCTGACTATATGATTTGAGCCCCTGATTTATCCCATCTACGATTAACTGGGCTAGGTAATGGGGATTCTGAATGAGGATTTGGAAGTGAAACCCTTCCCAGGTTAAGTTGAGAGGTACCACTTGTTTTAGCAGGCCCATCTCCAGCCAAGATGTTGGTGGTGGTTTAATGGTAGTAGTGGAGTGGTGAATGTTATGAGGTTCTGGTTGGAGTTGTTGAGGAGGCTTGTTGGAATCCTCATTATCTTTCTTCTCCAAAGTCGTGAGAAGAGTAATGGAGTTATGGTTGTTGTGTTGGTAATTAGTGTTAGAGGGAAGATGAATAGGGGAGATAATATCCTGAGTGTCTCCTTCCTCAATCATTTCAATATCTTTGATTTGACTGTTAGTAGTGATTTACTTGGTTGGGTTAGGAGCCATTGGTGGAGTGTTGCAGGAAGAAGAGGGTTTCGAATTTCTAGGTTTGGAGACTTTTTGGGTGAGTGATGAGACCTCAGCATTGGGATTAGCATTATTATCCTTTTTAGTTCCTAAAGAAATATTAGTCAAGGAAACCTTATGCTGGTTATTGGGACTTCGGGTTCCCTTGGACTGGGCCTCAGAAGTGGGCTTAGGAGTTGGGCTAACCAAATCTTTCCCTTTGTTATTCTGTTGAGGATAATTATTCTTAGCTCATTTATTATTTTGGCCCGCTTTGCAATTAGGCCGACCCTGACCTGGAGAAAGCATATGAAGTGGTGCTTTGCCCTCTTCACTTCCACTGATTCCAGATGTGGACATTGAGGGTCCGGTTCGGTCATCATGAGGGTTAGAAGACTTACCTGGAACTGCCTTGGTTATGTGATTTCTAATGTAGTTTGTCTTGCGACTTTTCCTTCGTTTGAAGATAACCGTTTGCCATTCTTGTATGCGTTGTTCTGATTCTTTTGGGTTCTCCGGCGACTGTTTATTTTGAGTTTCTGGTAACGGTAGCTTGATTTTGCATCCTATAGCTGTATGGCTGAGACAACCACAAGCTTCGCAGAGAAAACCCTCTCCTTCATATTGGATTTGTTGGAGATGGTCCCCTATGAGTATTGATGTTAGCAATGGCGTCTCGAGTAGGATCTGGACACATGTTCGTGCATAACGTCCTCTTAAGGTAGAGGATGTGCATGAATCAATTTTGACCAGAGTTCCAAGCATTTTTCCTATGCATTCCAAAATTCTCAAGTCGTAGAATTCCGTAGGCATATGGGGCAGACGAATCCAGATTGCAGTACTTTGAATTCTTGATTCTGTTGGTACGAAATTGGGCTCCCAAATTCGCACGAAAAGGTAGGAACCTGTAATGAACCAGGGATCTTGTTGTAGAGCTCTTTTTTGGTATTCTTCACTAGCGAACTTCGCTGTAAAGAATTCTTTACCCAGATCTATAAGAGCAAAGCTTTCCTGAATCTTCCATATGTCAGTCAATTTAGTCTTAAGATATTGGTGGTTGAATTTTCTACCCACCGCTTTGATGATGACTGAGAATCTCCATGGTTCGTAGATCCTTTGCCTATCTTCCATGGAGAGTGTTATTTGCCCATTTATATCTTTTGGTGGTTCTTGGAGTGAGCCTAACTGGCAAGAGAAGGAGTAATCCATGGAAGTGTGTTTGTTTCCTTTCACCATATCCTTGTATGATACTTTGTTAGTAAAGTCGATAGCTATTTGGTTATCAGTTTTATCCGGTGGTTCGGGGGGTTATGATGTTCTTGGGGAAGTTCGCTCATTACTAGGATGCATAGACAAGTTGAATAAGGGTACTAAAAAGTTATCATCTCTTCTTATCCCTCACACACATAACAACACCTAAATAGTTTAATTAACAAATAAGACCCTTGAATAGAGTTTCGTGCAATTTTTGATCCTCTAAATTTTATGAAAGTGAGCATTTTTATCCTAGTCAAATATTTAATATATTTTGGCCATTAGATCCTCTTCTAGATCACCTTTCTTCATCAGAAATTGAGAAAATAAAAATCCAACCATTTAGTCAAATGATCTAGACGGTTTTTCAAAATAAAATTATTAAGCTCAATTGATTATACTAAAAATATTTTTGTGAAATATTAAAACGTTCGAATTCATTTGATATTTTTATATTTTTAATTGGTGGCGCAAAAAGTTCAATCAAACTCGATTGATTTTATTTAATAAGTTTTAAAAATTTGAGATCAAATCAATCAGTTTTCCATCAATACGAAAGTCTCTTAATTTTTTGGGTCAATTTTATTATTATTTTTTAATAAGTACAATTAGTGTTTAAGTGTTGTGTTCGTTGCCTTCACTGCAGCAATGCAATTTAAGAGATAAAAAGATGTTTAAGATTAGTAGTTTAATCGAACGGATCTTGCACGTATAACGTTTAATTATTTAAAATTAATTGATTTTGTTTATTATAACTTTTTTTAATGAAGTGTAAAAAGTTTAAATTATTTTTCAAAGATCGTTTACAGTTTAATATAATAATACAAATATAAATATATATTTTAGTGTAAGCACATTTATATTTCAGCACCTGAAGTTTCAAGTGGTTAATGGAATTTTTAAACATGAAAAAAAAAAGAAAAAAAATAATGCAAACATCATTTTTGTGTTTGTCATGCAATACCTTTTTTTCCTAATGTCAGAGTCTGAGAGAGACACATTATTTATTTTTCTTCTTTTTTTTGTTTAAAAATTTTCTTTGTTTTTAAAGTCAAATCTTTATAATATCATTGATTACATTTTTACTATGTATTTAATTTTTTTAAAAAATTATCATTAATTTTGATGACTTTTAATAAGAAAAGTTTTTACCATAAATATATTTAATTAATTTTTAACTTTTAAATATTAGAAAAAATAGTAAAAATACGATTTTGTCTACATCAAAGACTTTTAATGAAGGGCAAAAAGTTCAAACAATATTTTTAAGGTTCTCAAATTTTTCTAAAACAAAGATTTTTAATAAAGAATAAAAAATTTAAATAATAATTTTAAGACCCTTCACATTTTAATATATTATATATATAGATTATACATATAGTGTAAAATAAATATAAATTATAAATTATAAATTATATATTATAAATATAAATATAAATTATATAGTATTTTAGATATAGATATTTAAAGGACAAAAATAGTCCTATTTCATAGTTAAGGGATAATTTTAGCTAAAAGTCCTTAGATGCACCTCAAACATAAGGACCAATTTCCTCATTTCACGTTAAAGAGCGACCAACTTATTTCTTTTTATTTTCCGCGAATACGGATATTATTTTATTTTACCAATTTAATTTATATAGAATTTAGATTTATGTATTATAGTGTACAAAATATATTGTACTTTTTATTTTATTTTAAAATTATTGAATTGTTGAGGCATTTTTTAATGTTCAAAATAAGTGATTTTTTCAAACTCAAGAGAATTATTGAAACCTTTATTTTTATATTTTTTTTCGTTTTATTTAATGAGATTTTTAAATACTTCATATTTTGTAGGGGAATAAAGTAAGAATTATTTAAAGGGTAAAAATAAAAAATAATCTACAAATTATGTTTTTAGATATTTTTTTTAAAGGGTGTATCATATCTCAATAATTAAATTATTTTAAAATAAAAAAGTATTAAATAAACTTAATTTGTTATTAAAAATTATTTATTTATTTTTTAAAAATTTATATAAAATTGTAATAGTAGATCAAATTTAAACTCTTTACATAGCTACACGTCGCATGAAAACAAGTGGGGAATGTGAAATTACCGGAAAGCAAACAAGACAAAGCAACCGAGCTGGCCAAGTGAAAACTACTACACCTCGAAAATATTCGCCGGAAAGTGGCGCAACCTCCCGGCTCCGGCCTTCCCATGCATGTGTACAAATGAAAGTCGCTAATAGCACCTACTTTTTTTCTCCATTTCTCTTTGATTTCCTTTGCACGATCATTCTGCTCTCGTCTAATCCGGTTCTGAGCATCCGATTTCCAGATCGGATCCCGGAGGTACCAAAAGATGCATCTAATCAGCCATTAAAAACGGCAGTTTTCGCTCTGGGAAGCTTCTGGAGATCGGAAGCGTCATTTGGATGCTTAAACGGCATCGTAAGAACCACCGTTGGTTATGCTGGTGGTTCAAAAGCTAATCCTGAGTACAGAAATTTGGGGGATCACGCTGAATGTGTACAGGTATTTGTTTAATCTCTTTCCGTATGTAGACTAACAGCTGAAATTGCTTTCCACTTCATATTTGTGCAATTATGCCTTAACCGCATGTAATTGAAGTTACGCCAATGTAATGTGTTCGCCAGCCTATGTTGACTACAATGTATAGTAAAAAGGAAAATTGACAGTTGCAATTAGGTTTTTGGGTAGACTGAACCAGCGCCTTGTATCTTCATAAGGTACGTAAATACTAGTAGTTCTGTCCTTGCCTTGTGGATAGAGTTACCTGGTAGCTGTTGCTATTTCTCGTGGTTTTAAAGTGGAGTATTGAAGTGATTGTGTATGATTAGCAATTATTATCTTTGAAGAAATCTAGTTGTAGGGATTAGAACCTTTTTCTGGTTATATAATAAACTATGCGAAGAGGGGGGCAAGTTTGATCAAAATTTAGTTGAAAAGGGGTATACGACGGACGAAAATGCTATCAGCTTGGATTACACTTTCTATGAGATGATACGAGTGGTATTAGATGAGGAGGCAGATGAGAAAACATTATTCCAATCAGGGGTTATCCAATGGGAGCAATATGCTAGAAGAGTAAGCTAATACATATCTTACTCATTTTATTGTCTGGCTCAGTTAACACCAGCTGAACTTAATTAATATCTGGATGACGGGTTGGTCCCATTCTAACTAGTAGTTGCAGACTTTTTGTCCTTGTCTTGTAAAATTGCAATGTGAATGGAAGGGTTACAGTAACATGCTAGCATATTGTTTCATTAAAGATTTTTAAAAGTTACCTTTATCTCCTATTCAACTTGTTCAATGTACTAAATTTAATTTCTTATAGGTTGAATACGATCCCCGAGTAATTGGTTTCCGACAATTATTGGAGGCCTTCTGGGCTAGCCATGATTCTAGGCAAGTTTTTGGGCAAGGTCCTGATGTGGGCAACCAGTACAGGTAGGATCCTTGACTTCAATCTGGGTTTCTTTTTTACTTGAGACTGAAGATAAACATTGAAGAGCAATGTTATGAACTTGCCTAGTGCAGGTCTATTATTTTCACAAACAGCACTGAGGATTCAAGATTGGCTGCTGTTAGCAAAGAAAGAGAACAATCAAAGTCAAAGAGCAGCATTGTAACCACTCAAATTCAACAGCTTGAAGCTTTTTATCCTGCAGAGCCTGAACATCAGGTCTAGTATACACAATTACATTATGCTGATACTACTTATCATAATTTCTAAGGAGTTTAGTACTGAAGGTCTGTTACACTTGCTTTCTTTATCAAAAAGGGGGTTTAGTACTGAAGTTTCCTGCTATAATTGATTCTTCCCTCTGTAAACATCATAGAGTTATTTATGATGGGGATTGAGGAGATGTCATTTGACGCAATGCCTCTCTTGTCAGTTCATATGCAAAAGGGAAGAAATAAAATAGGTTTTATCTAGAGTAATATGTTCACATATATTTGCTTAACTGAGAATTCCTCAATCAGCTGGCACACGGTTCGAAACTCGGTTCAAAATTGGCCCATCTGTCTACCTCTCTCTACTTAAATATAAAGCTTTTGTGTGCAACAGTTCAAAATTGGCCCATCTGTCTACCTCTCTCTACTTAAATATAAAGCTTTTGTGTGCAACAGGGTTCAAACTCGTGACGTCTGTCTAACCACACATCACGGGTTGACTCTTACCACTAGACCAAAACCCTGGGAGCGTTATATTTGCAATAAAGGATTGCAAAAAGAATGTATAGTGCCTTTAGGAAGAAGTATACAAGGTAAGCAGGAAATGGAAACGTATGCATGGGATTTTAATGTTGCCAATTTGCAGAAAGAAGGAGTTGAGTCCAAAGCATTGAAAAATGTATTAGATGGATGACTTTACAGAATTCACATGCAGCAAAATGTTATCGGTTGTGCTAAGCCCTTAGCACGGGCGAGCTTTAGGAATAGAAGGATACATCTCAAATAGACAGGATAATACATCTAGTGATTGGAGGGGAGTTCTCAGTTCAAAGAACCTTCGTAAGTACTTTTTTGAGGCCTTTTACCCCTTGGCAGTGGGATTGAGGAGGAATTAGTTTTGATAAAGAAAACATTCTTGTATTCAGATATTGCATTTTATTCTTCTCCATTCCATCTGGCAAATTTAAGAAACTTGAGAATCTATTGAGGTACTTCCTTGGAGATGGAACAGTTAAAAATGTAAATCTGGTCAGCTTGGAGTGTGTCACAACACCAATCAGAAATAGGGATTGGGACCTTTGGAGACTAGCTATTTTCAATTGGAAGGATTCTTGAGCCTCTCTAGTATAAATCATCATAGAGATTTGCATGCTAGGAGAACTCTTTCTTGAATCAATACTGGCGGCAAAGTACCATCAGTAATGAGTGTGTAAAAGAGATTATGTAGATATATCGTGATTCATAGGGTCCTTGATCAAAAATTGGAATCTAGAATCATGTATTATTCTGGCTGGATTCGCATTTAACGATTCTTCCTTTAAACATGAAATTCCCCACCTTTTATCCATTTCCAATGCGAGCAAAGGTCATGAGTGCAGTCCCTATGGAACATCCAATTAAAAAGGTGATGTTTTTTTGTTGTGGATCCGTGAAAGTCAATTAATTAAATATTTAATCATATTTTAGTAGTTTTATTTATTATTCTAGAATAGGGTTTTATGTTTCCTACTTCTATAAGGATTAGACTTTCTAGAATAGGCTTTTATGTTTCCTACTTTCATAAGGATTAAACTTTTCTACAATAAGGTTATATTTTTCCTACTTTCACAAGGATTAGACTATTGATGTAATACTCCTATTTAAAGGGGGGTTTTGGAGAATAAATTGATAAGTCGTATTTCAGAAAAAAAAAAGAGATTGGAGTTCTCTCTTCCATTGAACTCTAATGTTTCAGTCTCCCTTAAACGAGCTGAAGAGATCGGAGTTCTCTCTTCCATTGAATTCTAAGGTTTCAGTCCCCCTTTTACGAGTTGAATTATATATCGCCCTGTGAATCGATCCCTTCCCCTAAAGATCCATAGATCCATAGCAAATTGTTAGGATTTCTAGGGCAGAGGATCGATTCACAGAGCGATATATAATTCAGCTTGTTAAAGGGTAACGAGACTGAAACCTTACAATTCAATGGAAGAGAGAACTCCGATCTCTTCAGCTCGTTTAAGGGAGACTGAAACCTTAGAGTTCAATGGAAGAGAGAACTCCAATCTCTTGCTTTTTGCTGAAATACGACTTATCAATTTATTCTCCAAAATCCCCCCTTTAAATAGGAGTATTACATCAATAGTCTAATCCTTGTGAAAGTAGGAAAAATAAAACCCTAATCTAGAAACTCTAATCCTTATGAAAGTAGAAAATATAAAACCCTATTCTAGAAAATCTAATCCTTATGAAAGTAGGAAATATAAAACCCTATTCTATAATAATAAATAAAACTACTAAAATATAACTAAATATTTAATTAGTTGACTTTCACGGATCCACAACATTACTCCCCTCACGTTGAAAGAGCTTGTCCTCAAGCTCGAATTCCAAGGAATAGTGTACACTGAATCATCCAATTCCATCCCTAGCCAACTTTTCTTGAAATTGACGTTGATAGATTTCAATTTTACCAGTTTGCTGGAGCATGACTAATTTGCCCATATGCTGATAATTCCATAGTTGTGCTTCTCCCAACATGGGAAACTCAACCATACCAAAAAATTGTACACAATGATGTGCCCAAATTAATGGATCGTTGGTGCCGTTATAAGTAGAAAAATCCATCTTTGCATACCTTGGTATGGTTGGACGTGAATTACCACTTGTTGGATGATTCTGATCGGTTAGTTGAACAGGCGATTTATTGCCTTTAGTAGAAGAAATTGTTGATTTGCCAATTGTCGGGGCGCTACACGACTCAACTCTATGGATTGCTGGTTTTGTGGAGCCAATTCCCAAGCTAGACAATTGTTCTTGGATGACTTGAACAATTCTTTCACAGAGAAGTTGTTCCATTGCTGCAATTTTAGAGTCCATTAGGGTTTCTATAAGTGCACACTCTTCATGGAATCTGAAATTGATTTGATCGCCCATTGTTTTAGGCTCTGATACCAAATTGTTAGGATTTCTAGGGCATAGGATCGATTCACAGGGCGATATATAATTCAGCTCGTTAAAGGGAGACTGAAACCTTAGAATTCAATGGAAGAGAGAACTCCGATCTCTTCAGCTTGTTTAAGGGAGACTGAAACCTTAGAGTTCAATGGAAGAGAGAACTCCAATCTCTCCCCCCCCCTAAATAGTAGGAGTATTACATCAATAGTCTAATCCTTATGAGAGTAGGAAAAATAAAACCCTAATCTAGAAAGTCTAATCCTTATGAGAGTAGGAAAAATAAAACCCTAATCTAGAAAGTCTAATCCTTATGAAAGTAGAAAATATAAAACCCTATTCTAGAAAGTGAAAATATAAAACCCTATTCTAGAAAGTTCCTTATGAAAGTAGGAAATATAAAACCCTATTTTATAATAGAGTAATAAATAAAACTACTAAAATATAACTAAATATTTAATTAGTTGACTTCCACGGATCCACAACATTTTTCTTATGAAGTAAGAAGGTTTCATTAATAAGGCATCAAGAAGATGCAACACGTATAAAAGAGATGTCATAGTTAGATCACTACATGAGTGAACTATGCTTAAGACCATGGAGCTAATGAAGTCGAAAAAACTATCAATAATATTTACAGGGGTTAAGGTTCTCTTGCTAGAAAGGCTAACTAAACATCTAACTTTCAGGGGAGTCTGTAGGATTTCAAACATCTGTTATTCCTCTGTGTTCAAATACACCAAATAGTAGTTGCTGGGGTCATCTTCAGATCTTTTTGATGGCCTTATAAACTCTCCAAAAAGCCAGCACTCAGAAGCTTCTTTGATTGGCTGTTTAATTACCCAACTTAGTCCAAAAATAGAATAGAAAGGCCCCAAAGATCTGCTGCAACTGTGTCATGAAGAAAGAGGTGATAAAAAGGAGATGTTTGCAGAGGTTCTTAAAGGGGAAGGAGAACAATTCTCATAGAACTCGTCTTCTAGAAGACGCATGCTGGATTGGAAAATTGATGAAGTGGAAAGCATTGTATAGAAGTATACAACTATAGGCAACTTGGGGAGGATGCTAAGGTATTATAAAAAGTTCATCTTCAAAGTGCTTTCTGTTAAGTCAACGCTTAAATAAACCAGTTGATAGTCGCCATTCAAGTTACTTTCAGAAATTACCATGGAAAATGAAGGCACTAAGGAAAGCAATCTTCTTTACATGGTGCACTATATATATGGGGGCAATCTTAACTGTGATAATATAAGAAAGAGAAGATGCATTATTGTCAGATTTGCGATATGTGCAAAAGGCATGCAGGGGATACGGTTCACATGCTGTTTTGCTTCTCAACTTTTGACCATAATTTTCTCCATTGCTGCCTGAAGCAGTTGTTGAGACAAAGGAAATCTGAAGAATTAAAAAGATAAATGCTAAACTAACTTCTCAAAAAAAGAAAAAAGATTGGGAAAACTGCACACCCTTACATATTTTATGGTTAGTGTGGCTAGAAAGAAAAGCTCGAATTTTTTAAGTCAGAGAGAAATCAATTAAGGTGTTAAAGTTCTCTCCAATTTCATTTTTTTTAAAAATTAATAAGTTTTTCTTATCTCACTATTTTTTCTGTATACCTGGTAGCGTAGATAATTGACTAGACTCTAGGAGTGAAGGCATGCTTATGATTGAATTATTTTGTATTTAACAATATCTTGGTGTATCTTAATAAACTATTTGATTTATAAAAACATCTGGCTCAAGAAAAATTTAGAGGGGCGTACACCATATTGGTCTCTTTCCCTGTTTTCATGTTATTTTGCTCTTTTATTCTAATCACCGAGGAATTTGGTATACAAGTTGCTTTAAAAGTTAGGAACAAAAAATCTAAGCAGGGTGGATGATGTGGTATATAGGTATTAACTATATTATTGAAATTTCTCTTTTATGTAATAGCAAAGCTAATGGGTAATGTGTTTGTTTGTCCTTTGAGGTGAAATATTTTTGTGAGGAACTGTCGAAATGTAACGCGCAAAAAGAGTCTCTATAGGACTACAGTATAACCAAAAAGAAAAAGAAAGTAGTGGTTTCCCTTTTTTGTTAAGGTAAATTATTTTGTTAGTAATGGGAACATCAGAGGTAGAGGTAGTGGTATGAACTGCGTAAACTTTACCCTCTCCAGATCCCACTTTGTGGGAATGCGCTGGGTATGTTGTTGTTGGGAAAATCTCCCATAGACAAGCAGTTTACCAAATGTAGAGAATCTACATCAAAGTATGATGCTTTACAGATGATACCTAATCTTCTTTACAAATTGAAACTTCATGATTGCACCAAAAAAAAACTAGGAATGAGAAACTATTCCTCAAATGTACATACTTATTCTCTTTCCCATCAAAGGCTCTCCTATCTCTTCCATCCCTAGCTCTTCGACAAAGATTCATTACTTGCAGCAAGTGTCTCCGAACTTTTAACTTACTTGAGCATTTTTGTTTTTGCAGTTCGTTGCGACATTTATTTCTTGAGTAACTTGGAAAGGAAGTCTTTCTTGCCAAATGTTTTTTCTTTGATTGTTGTTTAGGAATGAAATCAGGAAACAAGAAAATTATTTCTTTCTCAATAAAGAAGACCAGGAACTTCCCCAGAAACAGAGCCATCTTGATTTCGTGATTTATCATTTATTGATTCATGAATCATGTGGACTATTTTCTTCTTTTTCTCATCTTTATGGAAGTACTCTTCTTGTTTATCTGGTTGTCACTGCTCCATTGATCATTTGAAGCACATGATTGACAATCACTACTGTCCATTTTTCAGAAATTTGAGCTTAAGAGGAATCCCTTTCTACTTCAATTAATGGGAAACTTGCCTGAGGAGGAGCTTGAGAGGTCAACACTGGCTACAAAACTAAATGGCTATGCAGCAGAGCTTTGTCCATCAAGAACCCAAAGGCGGATTGATGCAAAGATCAATGATATCATCAAGAAAGGCTGGCCCATTCTCAGAGACGTTTAAATATACATCTCAAGGGTATATGAGATCCTGCAGACCTTTATTGAGGTGTAGAAACTGAGTTCCCTTTGCGGAGGTGACATCTCGCAGATGACAAAATACCCTCTCATGCAAATTCATCCTACATTATTACAGAATCTGAATAGCCAGCAGAGACCTTTTTACAGAGGTTAATCAAATTTATTTGTACAATCGGAATTTTCAGAATAGGTTGATTGGACTAGAGTGATCAGATACGTTTTTGCAAATATTAATCAAACATGTTTGTGCAATCTAAATGTTTAGGTGTTTATTGCAGTAAGACTAAACATCATTGCAATACAAGGCTCTTGGGACCTTAAAATCATGTTGTTGTAGCACTTTTTATTCTATGTACGCTTGGCAACCACGCTTATCATGTGGTGTAGTAGTTGCAATTTGCAAATACATAAACTATTTTTCTTTTTTCTACAATCAGGCACCATATTAAATTAAATTTGACCAGTTTTCGGAGGGTTTATGAATTTACAGATGTTAAATGTTCTTTTTACCTGTCTTATACTGCTGGCAAGCGAAATATTGTAGAAGTTAAGATTTGATTGCCCATAGATGAACAGTAGCAGCAGCTGAGAGACGATAAGACATTGTTGAGGATGTAATAACTTTTGGCTCTCAAGTGGAATTGATTTTTCTAGTGGAAAAGTTGGATCCAATTCTCTCAAACCGATTTACCAATTTGTGTGCTTCTTATTTCATATCCTTCGTCATTTACTTGTAAACTTTTGTGTGTCAACTGGAAAGGAATACGAGGTAATTAACAAGTACTCCGATTTACCGGCTCAGGACGCAATAAACATCAAATATGTCCCAAAAAGATGTATCTGCTATTTCACAACTTTATGAAATTTCTTCTATTTGGCCGAATTCACTGTTTATTTTTTCTAGTTTAATTTTTTTTTTAGTCGATATATATAAATTATACAATTATATAGAGTTACATATTTCCTTTGATCATCTTTGTTTGTCTAGTATATTATTTATTCAGTATGAAAAATTAATGGATAAATTATCGTTTTGTGTCTATCTTAACATTGCTATTAAATATTATTCATTATCCTGTGCATTTTTTTCAAAATATTACAATTATTAATATCTGAAGGATAATATAGTAAAAAATTATTCCTATTATTTATGTTTTTGGTGCGCGTCAAATCAATAATAAACAAAAATAAAGATATGGAAAGGAAAGGAATATAAATAAATTGAGTGGGGTGCCTGTTAAAGGGCCTTTTCCTTCTTTTAATGCTTCTTTATTCCTTTCAGATATTGTTCAGGTTTTATAAATGAGCAATTCTGTAAAACCTGTTCCAAACCCATTCCTTAGAATCAGGCCAAATCTTTATCGTCCAAATGCGTGGATGTTGTTGGTGTCTTAACATCGGTTTCATGATGTGGCAACACAACTTCGTAAATGGTCATACATTTTGTTGAAACTTATAGCGGATTCAACATCACAACTTTTTCTTTTTTATATTAAAAAAAAAAAAACTTATTTATATGAGTCCAAGGGCAATCAAACCCGAAGGCAGGCAAACAGTTTAAGTGTGTTCCTTCAATACCACTAGGTGAGCGATTTGTTTCTAGGTTTCGAACAGATATTTTTTAGATATATTTAATAGATTTATGATAGATATATAAGGTAAATCGAATTGTCCTTTTTTATTTAATGGATTTATCATTGTCTTAGATCCGCTGTGTCATTAAGTATGCATGGCCAAGCTGCTTAACCGCTCAGAATCAACTGAAGTTATTTGTTTTATTATCCGCCAGTGAGCTAATTACAAGTTTCGTAGGTGATTTGACTTGTTTACTTGTCTGTCCAGAACGAATAAGCAAGTTTTTACTTAATTCCAAAATGAATCCGTGGAAGTTGTAGTTCGAAAGCGAGGTTGATCTATCTCTTTCTCGTTTAAATTGCCAATCTAATGAATCCCTTCTCCTTTCCAATCCATCTCCTCCACCACCAAGGCTGATCTATCTATCTACTTCTCCTTTGAATTCTCAATCCAAGGCCTAATGATATAGTTCCTCCACCAACACCAATCCAATTAGGTGGGCGTAATGAATTCGTTTCTTTCCGCCACCAACACGAATCCAGTTAGGTAGGCCGCCTCTTTTTTCCGATTCAGTTCCTCCACCAAAGCAAAACCCATTAGGTAGGCATAAGGAATCTCTCTTTTCTCCAATCCAGTTCCTCCACCAACGTGAACCCGCTGGATCTGCAGTTTGAAAAGAAGACTCTAGCTTTAACCCTTGCCTAAGATGAAATGTAAGACTCAGCTCGTCTTCCCTACAACTGACTCGGCGGCTACTTGTCATGATTCACGAAGATATTGTCTTTAGACTGGAGTCTCCAGGTAACTCTGAATTCTAGTTAATTGTGCTCTGCCATCAATACTAGTTTATTATTTCCTCTTACTACTGCAACTAGTGGTGGGGCCATGCAGCATTTCTCACCAACCAACTTATATACCAGTACCCTCTACTCTTTACTTTTAATTAGAGTCCTATAATGTCAGTCATATCTCATTGTTAATGTCATTCTCTATATATGTTTAACTGCCTTTCATAAACACTTCACCATCAAAATGCATCATCACCTTATTATTTATTTCCCACTAAATTATAGTATCAATCAACTTAACACCTTGAATTCTTTACTGATATCAGCATACCAATTCTGTACGACACTTTTATGTCATCGTTTTCAAAGTAGGGGAGGGCTACACAATACTTACACGATTTCAGTAAAACCAGTCGGACAAGAAATTTTCTCAACACACACAACGTTTCATCCAACTTCGAAGTTTCAAAAGAAAACTACTTCCAAGATTTTACAGATAAAAGCCAAGTCTGTACATTTTTTATGCAAGTTTAAAGGTCTGCTTTTCAAAAATTCCCCCAAGGAGAAGGGACAGCGAAGTGCTTTTAGTTTCAACATCTGTGCAACTGCCTTTGTCACTAGTTTGCTGCATATAAGAAAAAAGATACCTCTTGCGTCATGTCCTATTAGTAAGTTCCTCACTTTATCTCATTCTCTTTGAATGCTCAGCTTCCAACATCCCCCCAGACCTCTTTTGTCCGGGCATATCATGCAGGAAGAGACAAGCGGAACCTTTAAGGCATCCCTTAGGTCTATTGAAGAAAGCACAAGGCGTCTGGCAACGCTGATTTGGGTTTTGGTTGTTTAACAAACCTGGTCCTCGTGTATTACCACGAGGATTGATACTTTGTAAGCGTTCATCAACCACAGATTCATAATTTTGTCCATGTTGCTTGATCAGGGACTTGTAGTAATTGATATCCTTGTGAAGAGGGGCAGGACTAGTCATCGAGGATAAAGGGGATGTATGGACAGAATTTAGTGATACCGGCAGCTCAGGCTGCAAGGTGGTAGGACGGTGTGCACTTGACAAAACGACATCATATTTGGAACGAGATGAAGGAACCAACTCAGAATTAGCCAAGGGCTTACCTCCTACATTGTTGGGTGCTCCATATTCGTTAATTAGTTTTTTAATCTTTTCCAGATTTAGGTCTGAAGTAGGATGAACTAGTGGCTTACTCCCTCTAATGTTTGCAATTCCTGCATGAGGGAGGCCCTGTTCATTAGCCAAATTACTTTTCACAAATGTTTCAGGCTTAGTCATCATCAACGGCACAGATTTTGCCATTGGCTTTGGCCCAAAAATTGGTCCAGATCCTGTATGGGGAACTTGGTATTCATTAATTGGCTTGTTAATTACCTTATCGGGTTTAGAGTCTGTAGCCAGTCCACGTGCACTCATCAACTTTTGTAATTCTTCTGGTTTCAGCAGAAGCTTCACCAGTAAGTCTGTGTCAATAAGGCTACTCTGCTCTTGAGTATTCGCCAGTGCAGCTACAGCAACAGCGACAGTCAAATCACCGTCGAAATCAGGGATGCTGGGATTTTCACATTGGGGAAATTGGGTGACAGGGTTATGATTAGCAGGTGGCTTACCAGAAACTTGAGACTTTACCTGGGAAGTATTCCAGTTTTTACCTACTGTTTGATACTTGGGTGCATGGTTTTCATTAGCTGGTTGGTCTGGAAAAATTTTAGTCTGATTTGGATTTTCACATGTGGAGGGAGATTGGGTGACAAGGTTGCGATTAGCAGGTGGCTTTCCAGAAACTAGAGACATTTTCTGGGAAATTTCCTGGCTTTCACCCAATGTTTGATATTTGGGCGCATGTTTTTGATTAGCTGGTTGGTCTGGAAAAATTTCAGTCTGGTCTGGATTTTTACATGTGGAGGGAAATTGGGTGACAGGGTTGTAATTAGCAGGTAGCTTTCCAGAAACTTGAGACTTTTTCTGGGAAATTTCCTGGCTTTCACCTACTGTTCGATACTTGGGCACAAGGTTTTGATTAGCTGGTTGGACTGGAAAAATTTCAGTCTGGTCTGGAGTGCTGAGATTTTTAAATGTCGATCTACACTGGGAAACAGAATTGTAACTAACAGGTGGTTTAGGAGAGACTTGAGTATCAGAAGATCCCTCCAGATTTGGACATTTTGAAAGATATGGAGAAGCAGATTGCACATTATAAGGCCATCTTACAGAAAAAGGAGAGTTGCTTGGAAGTTTCTTGGGATTTGGGAAGGTTGACAAAGACTGGGGAACCGATTTTCCATTATCAGGTAGCTTTTGAGAAGTAACTATACTGACAGATGATGATGGACTGTTGGGTAGACACGCACCTGGCGATTTGCTGCTTATGGTTTGGGGTGGTGTTAAATGGAATGGAGCTTCTACATCTGCTTCTTCAATGGGAGTGATTCGAATCACTGGAGTTTGGTTATCATCATAATATTGCTTCAGATCCGACGAGATGTAAGGACTATACGCCAATAGGAGAAACAAGGGATTAAAACCAAGTAAATGAGACAAAGAAGCTCTAAACTAGAAAGACATAGTCCAAAAATTACATACTTCGGAGGAATTGTAGACCAAGAAGGATAAACCACCTCAGAAACTCTCTTTTCCCTATGCTCCTGATCCTCTGCTTCTTTACTTTCTTCACCAGCAACCACACGCCACTCCGCATCCAAATTAAACTACCAATAACAACATTAAATGGGCTATTATGACAATGTGTCAAGAAACTACGCATATAAAGGCACCTCCTATCATCTAAAACTTAGCTTACCTTGGGAGGGCATTTCCATTTAGCCAGAGATAGGTATGAAAGCTTCTCTTTTGACTGCTTCAGACATTGTCTTCCTTCAGATGATTTTCTAATAATACTCGGAGGCGTCCTCTTTAACTGAAGATGATGTTGAGATCCCCAACCGACTTTTGATGGACAATCCTCTTCTAGAAAAAGTTTTACCTGTGCATGGTAAAATATGCAAACTTGCTAAAGGCAAAATTGGGAAAAAAAACTAATGCATGTCAATGTTCTTGATAAGTAAAACTGAAAGCATGCCAATTTGACATGTTCTTTACACTACACACTTAAAATATCTCCTTGGAAAAAACTATACAGTAACAGCCCAAAATCACTTCTCTTCATGTCCGCTCTACCTTCAAAAGTGGGGAACAATTGTCAAGTAGTAATAAATAACTCAACATTTAGCTGCCTCTGTGGTGTACTGCTATGATCCTCAAAAGCTCAATTAGCAAATCAGATGCAACCAAAAACCACCAAGTGTGATCCTTGGATGCACTTTTACAAAACAGGGGCGCTTTTTAAAAAAATAGTAACCACGACATCGGCCGATTAGAACAGAGATAATCATTTAAAAAAAAAAAAAAACTAGTTAGTGAACGATGACATGCATCACATCACAATCACCATTTTTTGGTTCAGCATGATCTGCTGATCTTGAAATGTCTTAACTACAGGAAAGATGAGATATTGAATAAGTGATTTGATAAGATAAGAAACACAAAACATTTTCCTGCTCTTGAATCTGCAGTTGGACCACTAGTAGAATCTCGACATATTGTTTTTGTGAACTTGATTCTCCTAACCTGCCACTAATATTGTTTTTTAGTTCTCTTCTTTTTCAAGGAACACTGACTGGCTATATATGTAAATATCAGCATGAAGGCAGTGCTGCAGCCAAATCTACAGTTCGAAAAGGAAAGCAAAAGTGAGTCCTTGATGATCTTACAAGGATTCCGTAAAATCAAAAACTTAGACTAAGGTACTGATTACCAATAATATTTCAATTTTGACTGTATAAATCTGTCATAAATTTCATAATTACCTTGTAATATGGTCTTATGTGGGGAACATAGAGTTTAAAACTATCAAAGCAAGGTTGAATATGACAATTTCCATGGAAATGCCATAATTTCAAAGAATCTTCATCCCAATTTGTTTTCCTTTTTGATTTAGCATGAGTAAGATGGAGTTTAAAAGTGCAATTAACAGTAAGAAACATGCATGGAATTAGCAACTAAAAATTTCAAAGGAAAGTTGAATATCACTACATTGTAATGGAAATGCCAAAACTTCAAAGAACCTTCATCCCAATTTGTTTTCCTTTTTTGATTTAGCATGACTAGTATATGTACTTTAGATTGCGATGTCTTATTCAAGCATGTTAAATCATATTACCTTAAAAAGTTCAACTATCATATTATTTCTCAATAAAGTCACCTTAAGATGATGGTGAAGAAATGAAAGATTCTAGATACCACAGACAAGACAAAGGAAAACCATTGGTAACCTTCATGATGAAATGGTGAAGAAACGAAAGACTCTAGATACCAGAAACAAGACAAAGGAAAGCCATTGGTAACCTTCATGATGAAATGGGTATATAATTACCATAAAGTGCTTGTACGAAAATCACACGTTCATTATGAGTTATAGATATGATATTCTGCATCGAGGTTGAAAGTATTATCTAGTAGTCAAGGATTTAATAGTCAACTTGGATAAACCTTTACAACTTTGGAACGTGTGTGATTTGAGTTAAATTTAAGTGTTGGCTGAAAATGAGAAAGTACGATCATACATTGAACTAAATGGATCAAACTAAAGTAGACATGTGTATGTAATTTGTATGTTCTTTCTTCTTTTCTTTCGCCGGAAATTTGTCCCAAGATTTTAATTTTATTCCATTGTATAGAGGATCCATAGATAGTTGTGTTAGGTCACAATAATGGGAATGCACGTGACATACATGGAAACACATTTATTTTAGTTTTAATTTAATATTCTTATGAAATGATTCATGTATGGTTTTAAAGTTGAGAATGCTACATGAATGATTTGAAATTTTTCATCAAAGTGTTATTTGCTTTAAATAATTTAAACTCATTAGTATTTATGCTTCTAAAAGCCACATGATTTGAAATAGCACTTATTGAATATTTTGAGTCTTAAATCTTCATTTGACAATGCTTTGATAATTTGAGGAGAAGATTTTACATTTAAATCTATCTAATGAGTTGGATTGGTTATTAACGTCATGATTTGATATAAGTAGATCTTTTAAGGCTACTAGGCCATAAATTTATTTGTTTCATATTTAAATATTTTGAGAGTTACTTGTGTTCACCGAGATTGACTTCGGCTAAAACTCGCCGACGCCATGAAGCTACACCCGTCGATGTATGTGTAGATTCTACCTAATGGTAAAGGGCTACGACAGAGTGCCCGCATGAGAGGTTACTAGTATTGTGCTATAATAGCATAGCTGAGTCAATTCATGTGGCACTTCGATGAGATGACCTGAGCAAGTAGGTTATATAATACTTGTCGCTATGTTGATAACATATTTGAGCTTGGATCTTGTGTCGGCGTTGATATAGTACTCCTAGTGGAAAGTATGGAAGATTTGAATACATTTAGACCTAAGGAGCCGAAAGCGACTATTATGATTTTATTCAATTGGAATGGGATTGTATAATTTTATACAAATTATTTTGTGAATGGACCAGGAGGTCACAGGTTCAAGCCTTCCAACAGCCTCAGGAAGAAATGCAATGTAAGTCTACGTACAATAAACCCTTGTGATGGGGCCCTTCCCCGAACCCTGCGCATAGCAGGAGCTTTAGTGCACCGGGATGCCCTTTTTAATTTTATTTTTTGAATGGAATTAACAAGTTTATAAGGTTGAGTTGAAATAAATTTACACTAGATCCGCCATCGCAAAAGTAAAATATGTTGTTATTATATTAACATTTTGTTTTATATCAAATAATACTTGATTTGTTTCAATTATCGATTCAACTTTTGGAATCGCCTGCACAACTCTCCCCTGTGGGTCGAGCCTCCTCTTCAATTGATTCCACCTCTTTGCCAACTTTTAGTGAGAAGGTCAATGATACTAATTGAGTACTGTGATAGGTGTACTCATCCCTTTTTAGGGCCCTCTATTTTCCATATTTAAGAATAAGGCATGATACGTGATGAGTGAACAGGGCTGAAGTGAGATGATTCAAGAGTCAATGATACTTGTGGTAGCTAGTATGTCCCTTCTTCTTTTCTTTAGTCGAAAATCTAGCCAAGAGTTTAATTTTATTCCGTTGTTTAGAGGTTCCATAGATGGTTGTGTTGTGTCGTAATAATGGGAGTGACTATGACATACAAGGAAACACATTTATTTTATTTTTTATTTTATTATCTTTATGAAATGATTAATGTATGGTTTTAATGTTGATAACGTTTCATGATTGATTTGAAAATGTATAAAAGCTTCAAATCACTTCCGTGATGGTTCAAATGCATATGGTCGGGGTGCACCATACGAGTTTGGTTTGCTCAGATGGCGATCACGTGGATTTAAGGTATGACAAGTACCTTTCAACCAAAAGGATAACCATGCACCTTCTACTCATACTGTCACACCAACAAGGACTTTCACCTTCTATCTCAAAGAAAAGATGCCAGGCCCACCTTTCACAAGAGTAGGCGTTGGTATTCAACACTTGTATTCTATTCCCCATTATTTCTCTTTATTCGAAATATTCAACACTTGATATGTCTCGCTATTTGAAATATCATAAGCGAAGAAAGTTGGCAGGTTGGATCCTAGGGTAGATTCACATAGTTGAATGATCAACTAGCTTCCTCTTTAGTTCTTCGATATTGGGTTCGTGTTCAGCCTATCCTTGTTCAAGATCTTAAGTCATGTGTTGCATTGCAACTACCATGTCTTTCTTAGTTGGAAAAACAAAGGGCAAATTCAAAGAAGTCCTTTGAGCGCTTGGTCGTCATATCTATACCTGGAAAGGACAATTATTCAACGTACTAAAATATCGCACTAAATAATTGTCCTTTATTCAATGCAGGAAGGGCCCAGCAGAGAGAAGTCGGGATAATGAATGCTCCGCACGCCAATAGGAGCAGCAAGCAAGTGCTTGGTAAGGCAACAACCTAGTGAACCGGGCGGAACACTCGAAGATGGGGGGCACACTGCACAAGTCCATGAAATTAGCCAACACTGCTTTCTTATAAGCAAGGACTACAACAGTTCAAACCAAAGATCCAAGCCCCTTTTGGCTCTCTCTATTGATAGATAAAGGGCACTTATGTTGTCGTTCCAGTTACTCATACGGCTTTCCCTCGTCTCAAGTCTTTAATTCTTGAGAATGGTTGCCACTTCTACCAGTATCAGAATTATTATCCCTAGCCGGTGGGTCTACACCCATCCCTTGAATGTCGTCGGGTACTATTAACTTCCCCGCCAAAGCTCGAACGAAACGTCAATGCCGCTAAGCCTTATGAACCCTAACCGTTCAAAGCACTTCTTTGCCATCCGAAGTTTCTTTTGTCTACATCCACTTCAAGGAACATATAGGGAATCGACCCTCACCAAGTTTCAGATTTTATCTAATCCTTTTCTTTACTTTTATGCCCTTATCTTGTGGTACTATCAAAGCCCTTAATTTCCCTTTCCAGATTTACAATCCACAACATTTTTCTTGATTTCAGCCACTCATTCATAACAGAACATCAAATAGCCACAAAGAACAAAACAACACAAGTAACGCAAAACATCAAAAAACTAGTTAGCATCTTCTTTTCTCCAATCCAAACCAACAAAAAAAACCATAAAACTAATAAATAAACCAGTAAACCATTTAAAAAAGAAAAAAGCCAATGCAGTAGAATTCAGCAAGCAAATTCATCTGTCTGCTTTTCTGCAACATACAGACATAAAACAACTTCCATATCAATATATACAACAAACAGTACACCAACATGTAATCAATCCATACTCATGAATAATAAACATAAAAAATCAAACTATCGAATAAACCCTTGTGGTTCTGCCCTTCCTTAAGCCCTTTATCAAAATCGAGCAGAAAACAGAGTAAACAAAGACTTTATAAAGTAATGCCATATATACCTGACAAAGATTAGGTCCAGAAGCCCACGAAACCCTCTTCGGTTTCGCCGAACCCATGAAGAAATCCCTTACTCAGACACCACTCAATTCAACAAAGCTCAAAAATCCTTCATAACAAGACGAACTTTCTTTCCCTTTCGCTTTCGCCTTCTGATTATCTGTTTGCTTACACAACTCTGAAAGATTTCTGAAAAAGTTGAGAGCGCAGAAATTTGAAAAAAAACCCTAAAATCGTTTCGTTTCTGTAAAAAGAGCAGTTGAAGAGGTAGAGAGGGAGGCGGGGGGAGAGTGATATATTCTTTATGTTTTTATTTTTGGCTGCGGCTGGGAAAATCGCTACACGTCTTTTCCTATTTGCGGCTTAACACCTCATTACGATGTCGTTTTTGTACTTTTTAAGAAGTCGTATTAATTAAGACTCCACCTTTTTCTATTTGGATTTTGGAGTGCATTACTATGGGTAGTGTCAGGGACGTCATGCAAAAATCGAATCGATCGATAAATCAAATTGATAAAAAATATTATTGGTATTGAGTTGTTGTGTTAATAATTTTTTATTGGTTTTATAAAAAAATTATTAAGTAAATGATTCACTATCGATTTTAATTTATTGGACACTAAGTTATTGCTTTATCACTATTTATATTATATATTTAAATCTCTCTTTATCTATCTATCTCTCTATATATAGAGAGATATGTGTATGTATATAGATTATATGCACTACTAATTTATAATTCAGTGATTCACAAAGTATTAACCTATTCAGGACAACAAAGGCACAATATAAAGTTCGGCTATTATCATAATAAAAAACTTGAAACATTTATAGCTTCCAACAATTAGGATTCAATTTTTTTCCTAACTAACATTCAGTTCAAGTTTGAAGATTCTTGTAAACTAAAATGCATTGCGTAGGTTTTGGTGGTAATTAAGATTTCATTTTTTTTATGTTAGTTGTTACTATTTCTATTTTATAAGTATTTTCTTATTGGTTAAACCGAAAACTGAAACGTTAAGAACCCAAAATTGATAAACCGAAACCGATAAGAAAATATCTTATTAGTTGGTTATTGATTTTACATATTTAAAAACTATAAATCGAACTAATAACATATAAAATCGAATCGAACCGACCGATGCACACCCCTAGTGCTCGGTAGGATCTAAAAAGTGTTTTTAAAATACGTTACTTTGTTCACATGAATAATGTGCATTTTGTTTTTTATTTTACAACTAAAATAAGTGTGTAAAGAGGTGAAAAAGAATGTGTATCCGCATCTTTATTTTAAGGAATTGGTAATGCTCCTCCGTTTCGTTTTACTTGGACTTTCTTTTAAAAATATTTGTTTTAATTTAGTCATTCCTTTGATGAAATTATGAGGATTTTATTATGTTTTTTCAATACTATCATTAATATTGAACGACTAAACTAAATGTATTTACTCAAATTTATATTTTTCAAAGCATAATTAATAAGGCTAATTTAATAAAATAAACTCCTAATTAATATTTTCTTAATGAGTATGCCAAGTCAATAGGGGTCAATTAATATGAAACGGAGGTAGTATAGAAAAAATTTGGAGGTCATGGGTTTTCCATTAATTATCTCATTAAACAAGGTTAATGACTCTTTAAATCTTTTTAGAATTCGAGTACTTTAATATGTATCAGTTATTATTGAATCGTGATAATTCGTTACTTATTTATATTGATTTTGCTTTTAATCCCTTTTGGCCTTGTACGGGGCATTAAGTACCTTTTTTTGTGTGTGTATTAACCTAAATGGAAATTGAAACGAAGATATATGTACATTGTAATGCTAATGAATGTGATTCTCAAATTCTTGAATGCTATAGTAACATGAACATTGAAGAAAAATTGTTCTGAATTATATTATAGCATATGCTATTTTTTAATCATTTAAATGTGTAACTCGTGCTTAAATATTTCATTACTAACATAGTAAGGGATTTTATTAAAGTTCAACTATTCTAACAACATCTGCTAAATGAATGTAAAATAAATTCAACTACGTGCCAAAATTAAACGAGAGTCTCATTGTTTTTCGGAACTTAACTATTTTGTGTAGGTTAATTTATATATAAAATGAAGGGAGTATTTTTTTTCCAGTCTTCGCTCAACCTCCAATATTAAAGAAAAATAGTTCCCAAATTATATAAAAAAAAAACTTTCCTAAATTTCCAGATCTCTCCCGCAATTCTCAGTCTAGCTCAAAATAAATGAATTTTTGAGTTATTTTTTAATATTCAAAATAAGTGAATTATTTATTTTTTAAGATATATGTTAAAACGTTTTTTCAATTTTATTTTTCCAATTTTATCCTTCAATTTTATTTTTCTGATACATCTATTAACAAGAGATACATCTTATCAGGTACATCCATTAAAACCACTATGGTGTGCTAAAAAGGAAAAATAACGGAAATTGAGGAGAAAATCACGCTTCATAACTTCAAAAATACAATCAAAATTCCCAGAAAATCAGAATTAGTTATAATGTTGATATTAAAAAAAGGACTCTCATTAATCTTGTTGAAACATTCTTCTCGTCTCTTTGAAATTCAAAAGAATATCATTCCCTCATCTGACTGAACTACTCCATCCCCTCATCTTTCAAAATTTCTTTAAAATCTTCTAGAATTTTAGCGTCGCAAGAATTATCAAACCTTAATGGATGTGCTGGAACTTTTTTGACCACAATGCATACCCTGAGATACATAAAAAAACAAAACAATTAGTAATCAACTTGGTTAATAGTCATATTGAATTTTTTTTAAGTTATTGGGTGAAGATACATAAATTTGTTAATATCAGAGTGAGATAAATAATTAAAACTATGTTTCCTGCATGAAATTAACGTTAATTATGTATCTCAATAACGAAATTTATTGCTGAAATACATTCATTTTTAATCCATTTGATAGATATACATACTATAGTAATTAGACTAAAGAGAGATACATAATTAAAATTATGTCTCATGCATGAAAATGATGTCATTTATGTATCTCAACAACAAATAATTATGCATCTAACAAATTTTTTAACCAAATACATATATATAAGTACCTTTTAGAGTGTGTCTCTTTTAATTTTTTTCAACAGTTTTGTATTTTGAAGGACCAATCTTTCCTTTCAAAGAAGCAGAATTTCATTTTTTCTTTAATTTAACACCATCAATGACGACATTGAGAGTTGAATTTAATGATATCGGTGTAGTGATGATGATGGTATTAATGATAAATCGCTTTCTTGGAAAAAGGCAGAAAAGAAAAGTCAAGAAATTTCTCCACAAATTTCACTATAAATTATTTGATTAAGCATCATCAATGGCGACGTCAGTAATAGTATTTAAAAAAAAAAAAAAAAAAAAAAAATCAAAAATACAATTTGAAGGAAAAAAAGAGAATGGAGATTGTAATAAGTAGCTTGAATGGCTATTGCAAGCTGATGAAGTGTGTGTTTGGGGGGGGGGGGGGGGGGGAGGAAGTGGGAGAAGATGACTGCAATTAAACATTCATGAATTGTCAGTAATTGCAAGATTTATTTTTTTAATTGTAAACGTTAAAAGTGGAGAATTAAGGGGGTGGATTGTGGGATGTATCTGAGAGAGGAATTAAAATCAAGGATTTTAGTAATTAATTTAAAAGGATAGAGATTTTATGTAGTTATACTAAATTAATGTGTGGTATTATATAATTTATCCATTATATATAGGTGTGTGCATAGGTTGGTTCAGTTTGATTTTACATATTATCGGTTCGATTTATTGATTTTTGATTTTTAAATATGTTAAATCAATAACCAAATTAATAAGATATTTTTTATCGGTTTTCGGTTTATCAGTTTTTAGTTCTTAACGAATCGATTTTTGCTTTAATCGATAAGAAAATACTCATAAAATAGAAATAGTAGTAACTAACACGAAAAAAAAAATCAAATCTTAGTTGCAAACAAAAATCCTATATAATGTGTTTTAATTTACAAGAATCTTCAAGTTTGAACTAAATGTTGTTTGAAGAAATTAAAAGTTTGTATAATTGAAATAATAAGTTTGTTAATTTGTAGAGATTAAAGAGAAATTAAGAGAAATATATAATAATAAGTCATATATATTTTTATTAGGTTATCGATTTACCCAATAACCCAATAAGAAAAATCGAACTGAACCAATAACCCAATATATTTTTTTTATAAAACCATTAAAAAATCGTTAACCCAATAAACCAATAACATTTTTATTGGTTCGATTTATCGGTCAATTTGGTTTTCGCCCACCCTTAATTATATATAGTGCAATATTTTTGGAGTTCTATTTGCCTCTCATATATTACAATCAAACAAATCCCCCAACTTCTCTCAAAAAGCACCTCATTTTCAACAAAAATGGCAATTCTAGATCCAAGATTGCACTGATCACTGGCATTACAGGCCAAGATGGTTCATGTCTCACTGAATTCCTCCTTAGCAAAAACTACGAAGTCCATGGCCTTATTCGTACATCTTCCAGTTTCAATACTCAACGTATCAATCACACACACACACACACACACATATATATATATATATATATATATCGATCCTCATAACTCCAACAAAGCCCGAATGAAAAGTTTCATAATGAAACTTCACTACTTTGATCTCTCGGACGCTAGTTCTCTCCGTCGTTGGCTCGACATTATCCTTCCCGACGAGGTCTACGATCTAGCTGCTCAATCACATGCCGCTGTTTCATTTGAAATCCCTGATTATACTGCTGATGTCGTGGCTACTGGTGCTCTCCGTCTTTTAGAGCCAGTGAGGTCACATATCTCCGCTATTGGAAGATGTAATGTGAAATATTACTAAGCTGGATCATCTGAGATGTTTGGATCTACGTCAACTCCACAATCGGAATCCACTACGCAGTTTCCAAATGCGGTGCGCATTGGTACACAGTGAATTACCGCGAAGCGTATGGGATATTTGAGTGTAACGGGATTCTCTTTAACCACGAGTCACCTCGTAGAGGTGAGAATTTTGTTACGAGGAAGATAACTCGAGCAGTAGGAAGGATACAAAGCAAGGTATTTTTAGGGAATTTACAAGCGTCCAGAGACTGCTGGGGACTACGTAGAAGCAATGTGGATGATGCTGCAGCAAGAGAAACCAGATGACTACGTTGTTGCAACGGAGGATTCACATACTGTTGAGGAGTTTTTAGAAGTGGCATTCGGGTGCGTTGGATTGAACTGGAAGGAACACGTGGAGATCGATAAAAGGTATTTTAGGCCATCGGAAGTTGATAATTTAAAAGGTGATGCAAGTAAAGCGAAGAAAGTGTGATGGAAACCAAAAGTGGGATTTGAGCAATTGCTGAAAATGATGGTGGATGAAGATGTAGAATTGGCTAAAAGAGAGAAAGTACTTGTTGATGCTGGATATATTGATGCCCAACAGCAGCCTTGATTTCACGCGTTATGCTTTTTGTTTTTTTAAATCAAATTTTCCCCAAAAATTTTAGTGTATCTAACTATTTTTTTTTCTTTGACAAAAGAGGACATTTTAGTTTGTGTTCTAGTGCGACTATAGTTTATATTGATTGTTTGGTTTTATTGTATTGTATTTTTAAATCTATTGTTACGTGAGAATGAGAAGTTCAATTTTATGTCCAAGAACTATTTGTTACGATAAAACTGTATTTATTTTTTTCTACTTTGCACTTTTTCTTATAATCATATTAGAGGAGCCGATTGAGAATTTGAAGGTTCTGGGTGATATTACTTTAAACATAAACATGTTATCTACACTGTTCAAATAAATAAAACTAGTAAATAAATCATTGATTGATCAACTTTAAACTTCAATTCAATGTATTTGATTTATATAAGACAAATTGATCCCTTGACAGAAAAAAATGACTATTCACCATTGGCATGCAAACACACATCTTTGATCATCAGAGCAATAAATTCAACGTGTGAAAATAATTAAAAGAATGGATTGAATTTAAATTGTAATTTCTTTAGTCTGGACAAAATAGAATACCCACACGGTTAAAAAATCACTCACATACATTCGTTTCGATTTTCGAATCAAGTAAATTTGAATATCTGTACTGATTTTATCAGCCCGCTTCAGATGCTATTGATGTCCCTGCTGTGTTGGTACAACAAGAATACAGCTAGTAGTATATTTTTTTTTCCCTAAAAGCCCATTTTCAATCAGGTAAAGAAACACAATGTACATTCTCAAATCCACACAACTCCTAGAAGTCCATAGGAAGAAGTTTTCTCATAAAAAGAAAAAATAAATAAAGCAACAAAGTGATGAATCTAAATTTCAAGTGCCAATGAATGAGTAGCTGCGAAGTAGATCCACATGCTTCCGATGCAATTAATTTCCTGAGTATGCTTCCTGTATGCTCTTGAACTATCGGTCAGTTGGACACAAGATACAACACTATGGGTCATGATACTCAAACTAAGTTATGTACACTGGGGACACAGATATTTTATAAGCTCCAATCCAGCCTCTGCACTATTGCTTCTCATCTGTTTCAGCTTGGAGAGTACGTATACTGCTGCTATTATTGCTTACTGAATCAGAGGATGATGCTGTAAATGGTTTAATAGATGATCGAAGCGATTCTGGTCCCTCTGCATCAATCCTCTTGCACAATGCATCACAGTTACTGATTACTTCCGTCAGCCTCCCTTTTAATACCCCAAGCTCAACCTGCAAACCATTTACTGCGTGCAATTCAAACATCGAGTTAAAAAAACAGCATTTGCTTTATTCTAAAGTTCCACACTATAAGAACCATAGTGATTCCCTGGGGCATTTCTTTTCTCCTGGTTCCAGAAATTGGCATTAATAATACCTTCTGATAGATGCTGTGAGGTTGTTTTCATTGCCGAAACGGAGTAATTGAAGCGTTGAAGAAGCTTAACAGCCAATGCATCTGCAACTTCAATTTTGTTTTCTATTTCTTCCTGCAGCAATTATCCAAGAAATCTACTTAGAAAATATCTGTCCTATTCTTTTCACATGAAGAACCGCCATAAAAAACAACAAAAGCTTGTAAACATGATGAAGAGCCTCAACACGCGATCGTAGGTTGGCCAACACCTTGAACATAGGAGTTAATGTAATGAAGAGAGCTTCAAAAATCCTAGCGTTGAATAAACCACCACCAAACTGACTATAACATTAAATCTTCGTCATACGAAGCACTTTATAAATGGTATACAATCAGCTGATTAACACAAGCCATACTACGGGAGATGACAAGACAATTCTTGACCTAAGTACAATGGAATAAATAATGATGTAGCTACAATCAAACAGAAGAACGAACATAGCATTATTTTTCCCCACCTTTTGAAAGCTCAGCGTGATGATGATTGATGTGCAGTTGTTGATTCAAAAGGATATTCTCTATCACCTACCTAGAGGGCATTTAATCTTAGCAACCAACTTGGGAAATATATGCCTGAAGGGAATATCTAGTAATCAAATAGAGTTTTTTTTGAGGCAACTGGTCCTTTAGACGTATTAAAGTTGGAAGAGAACTCAAATCAACCTAATCAACCACTTCTGCATAGTAAACTTAATAAGGATCAACTAAGTACTTGACAACTTTGAGCATGCATGCAGCTTCTTTGGTGAACACGCTGCCTATATTTTACTTCCTTATGGGAGGGCTTGGTGTGATAATCCACCGCATTGCCGGTCTCGGCTAACAGCAGTTATCAGAAATATTACTTGCACGAATTCCATACAAAGTTCAGACCACAGCTTTGACTCAAAAGAATACTCATAATATCCCCCCACCCACACACCGTGTATGTGTGTTAATAAGGAATGACTCACAAGCGATTGTGTTTTGAGACTGGTAGATCCATTAAGAATAGAATCTGTTGTGTAAATATACATACAGTCTAACTCAAAACTGATACAAAGGTACATTTCAGCCTGTAGAACAACATTTTTAAGGATGGAACCATTGCCACAATGGAAAATGAATACTGAAGCATTAAGTGGCCAGAAACACATGGTAATGACAGAGCAAACCTGTCTTTTACAGATCTTCTGGGCCTTCTCCTCTTGCCACTGGCGATATACAGAGAAGAGCTCCAGTAGAACTTTTGGATCTACGCAGCCTACAACAACAAAGAAAGGAATATCAATATATCACCAGAAAGATAAGAGAAAATCCTACTTATTCCTGACGACAATTGCTTATCCAAAAAAAAAAAAAAAAGTGACTCAGGAATTGAAGAAAGTACTGGTCAAATGCTACCACTGCTGCAATGAATTTTTTTGAATTATTTCATTTTATTTTATTTAAAACTTTTCTGGTATCCCTTTAGGAGAGGTGGTCCATTTTGCTTCATTAAGTTAAACATAAACACCCTTGTGGGTGTGATTACTTAAAATAAAAAAGTAAATTTGCTGTGTGGCTTTACATACTACAGGCAAGTTCAGTCATTCAGATTTGCATAAAGGTGGATTAGACTCATTGAAAAGAAGCAAGGTCGACCAAGACATACGTATATCTAGTCTCATTCACGATCTCCAAAACTTGCTGCAGCCTTTGTTGAGCTAATTCGATCAAAACATACAGATATCTAATCTCATTCATGATCTCCAAAGTTCTACACTGATCACAAAATATCCTTCAAACTCATTGCTGAATCAGTCTTGTTGCAATGTGAAGTTTGACAGACATCTAAACAGACATTGATCATGCGTGCTAGACCGAATCTAAAGAACATTCCACTCTTAGACAATTACGAGTCAAGGGAAACTTCTGTTGTAAGTCACTGATTATATTTGACACTAAATGGGATGCATGGGGTCTCCACTTATCATCTTTGAAGCTCCTATGCATGTCTCCATCAAAAACTTCTACTACCAGATTCAGGTGCACCATATGATGTTGGTGGGCTACAGGTTGTGTGATTAGGCTACTAGCCAGGTAATTTAGAGAATTACTACAAGTTTCTTATAAGAAAAGATTCTGAAGCAGCAACGGAGTGAGCTCTAAGCTGCTTAGCATTTTTCATCTCTTGAATCAGATCATCGACCAGTGTCTTAGTTCCTCTTCAATTCCTAGTTAAACCAAACCCTACTTTCTGGTTAGGTTTTCTTCAGTTCAATCAAGATGAATGTGTCGGCTAGTTCAAGTTTCAGGCACTTTTAAATATATGTGCAACAAATCATAGTTCGTTAAGGTAGATTTGAAACTAGGGAAATGGTTATCACTAGGATTCATCATAACTCTACCTATGCTCACAGCATAATTGATCCCGAACCCATAGAAAGGGGGACATTGCAAATAGTTGATTAGTTAGATTTATAATGAAATCCTCAATTAATTCGATCAGCCGTGATCTTCTAGGCATATGTGTCTTCATCGGTGCAGGGGCGTAGCTTTAATTTGACCAAAGAAGTTCCATCACGTTAACTCCTAGTTGTGAGAGGGCATAACCAAGGGTTCTCACATCATGGATGATGTAACTAAGGCATTCACTCCATATAATTGGCACCCGGAACTGGTGTTAGATAGGAAAGAGCTCCAACATCTTCTTGGACTGATGAGGGTAGAGAAGATAGTCCAAAGAGTCTGTACGGATACGCAATTAGGACATAGGTCGTTTCAACAAAGTCAACAGAATTAGTGAAAACTTTAGTTGATATATTTTGTTCAATAAATACTAAGTGGACCGGGTCAAACACTAGACAGATTGGCAACATAGGTCAGAAATAATGGTACTGCAAAATAGACAAAAAATAGGACTGGATGTGATTAAGTAGTAGTCCTTCACCACTCTTGACGAGAATCGACGACATGATTATCTCATTAGGATAGTGTGGGAAAAGAGAATCAACATTATTTAGTGCCTATGCTCCGCAAATAGGAAAAACAAGGAAAATGACGCTAAGATCTGGAAAAATACTGTTAATTTGCTCCAAGGAATATTCTATTATAAAAAATGCCAAGGCTTAAGATTTAATTTTAGTTAACACTAACTGAATAGGAGAATAACGTTTGATATTTCGATGACATTTAATTTAAGCATAGAACTAAGTATACAAAGTAACCTTCATTTTACCAAAGGAAGTGATCAAGCCACAGATAAAGACTTCAAGGGCATAACAGGAGAGCCTTAAGCACCCAACTAGACTATGGTCTTAGATATGAAGTGAAAAAGTGGAATGATAAAGGAGAACAGTTACATCAACCATGGTGGACAATTAAAAGACACAAACCAAAGTATTTACAGACAAGTTGTCAAAAGGCCAAGTGTAAGATTGCAAGATTATACCACGATAAACCTTAACTACCCGACATAGACTGTGGAACTAGATATGAAGCAAAACTGAGGAAGCATATGACTTGGTAGCTGAAGCACATATCTTGTAGGCAAATAACAAGTGGCTTACGAGAGTAGCATGTCAATTTCTAGGTGTTTCCAAAAGCTTAGCACCCTAACCAAAAGAATAATAGGAATGAGATGAGGACTCGGTCCAAAAGTAAAGGACACGGAAGAAAAAGAACTATGTAAGCTAGCATGACTAAGAGAGGAGGGACAAAACTTGAACTGAACTAAGTGTATTAGAGACAATCTTCAACAAGTTTTGGCAAGAGACAGTGAGATTTAAGAAGTAAGAAGACATTATTTCGATCAATTGCCTAAAATAAATTGCATGGGTGCCTTACATATATGGCAAACTGAAACACTGGCTAGACTCATAAATTAGGTATAGTAAAGGATGCCATGAAAAATATAAGGATTAGAGAAGCATATGATCCAAATGGTATCCACACACAAGCTTGTAATGTCTTGAAGACGTTGGAGAAAATGGCTAACCAATTAAATCAATGTTACATTAAATAGAGTACCTTAATTCAATAAATTCCAATACAAAATATATTCAAAGATGTGGACTATTGTGGTATAAAACTTAGTAGACATATGTGAAACTTTGGAGAGAGCGATAAGCATAAACTTAGATACGTTACAAGGGTCACAGAAGAATCCCCATCAGTTTGGATTGATCAATGCAATATGAAGGATGAAATTTAACCGACTCTCTTTACTTCCTTTTTCCTTTTTAGAAAGCTTGATATATACTTTTGATTCACTGTCCATTTGAGAAAGTTAGGGTATAAGGTAGAACTACTATAAAAGGGTGGGGTAAAGGATGAAATAGAATCAGTAAATAATAAGTAAAGAATAAAATGAGAAGAAAAAGGGTAACGACGCAATCACACCAAATCGGTTGATACTCAAAATGGGACTTCCCGTCATAACCTAGCAATGGATTTAACGACACGATATGATACAACAGGTAACAACAATCCAAACAAGCTGTTAGAGATGCTACAAAGGGTGACAAAGAATTCATCAGTTTGGATTGGTCAATGTAATTTGAAGGATGAAATCTACCTGACTCTCTCGACATCCTCTTTCTTTTATTAAGAAGCCTGATATATTCTCTTGATTTACTGTCCATTTGAGGAACTCTAAAGTACTTTCTATTTCCAAGTAACACGACCACTGTTATGAATGGGCCTGGACCAATATCGGCAAAGCAGCCCAATACCGGATTAAGTGGTTATGTCTCGGATATGGGTTGATAAATAGCAAACTTTGAGAGCAAAAATAGGTTTGTGTGAATTATGTTGCAACTTTGCAAAGTCTGTCATTCCCTTATCCCCTTGTATGTTCAAGTATCTCATCTCCTTCTTCTCTAGTATTCCTAGCTATCTTCTTTTCACTACTTCAATTGTAATTCTGTGATTCAAGTACTTTCTCAAAAAAAAATTCTGTCATTCAAGTATCAGTTTGATTACTAGGTGGTGTAATTAAGTCTGCTCCTCTCTCAACACGAATCGGGAGTTTGGTTGCTGTACATTGTGTTTGCATCAACCACAGTCCGCTTGCATCACAAATATTAACAGAGACACAGATTATCAAAAACTTGCAATGACGCCATCTCTTTAAGCTTTCCTAACATTCCAAGACAAGCAGGCATTGAAATTAATAGCATATGATAATTACCTTTATCGGAAGTGGAGGATGTTTTCCTCACCAGAATATCGGTCAAGCTACTCTCAGCTGGTGGCGATTTCAGTATCGGAGAAGCCTAGTAATACAATAAAGTGATCGCTTAATTAATAGCTATTCAAAACCAATATTCTGAAGATAAGAGACGAAAGTAAACTTACAATTTTGAGAGATTTTAGCCTCTCTAATATAGGATCAACGCCTTCTAAACGCTCAGAAACTGTGGTGATCTCATCGATTGGCCTCTTCACTCATCAAAAAGAAGTTCAAAAATTATAAAAGGAAAAAAAGGCAAACAATTTGACGTGAGATTCATAGAAAATGTTGAAGAAGAAATACTTGTGAGCTGGAGAGAACTGATTCAGATGCACCCATTGAAAGGGCACACAAGCGAAGCGATTTAACTCTCTCCTACTTACTTGCAATCAAATCTTTTCGCCGGATGAACAACAGAAAATCGGAATTTCCTAACGGTTATAGCTTCCCCGGTAACCTGTCTTTTTCTCAGAAACAGAGGCCATTTATACATGGGCCTGAAATGGGTCAAAATGCCTATAGGTGGATCCCTGTTCTTTCTTTTTTGCCCAAGGAAAAACAACAATTTTTTTTTCATATAAATGGTTTGTGACAATTTTGTTCTTCATTTAATATGAGAAGATATTACTTACGATCAATATTTTATTTATTTTTTTATTAATAAGAGGCAATGAGGCATGCCAAATGGATATATTTTTAATTTTCCGAATTGTACAGCAAGAAACACTAAAGCTGAACGACGAGTTACTACATCTATTTTGTATATATTGCTTCTCCTTTACTACTTGTTCATACGTTGATTTTATGTAGCAGCAGCAATAACTGAGGTTTGTTATGGTAATGTGAGGAAACAAGTGATACACAGAAATTGCTATTTTCGCTGTCTAGGCAACAAAGCTATTTGTCACCCAAATCATTATACAACACATTTTGACGAAAGCAAAAGTACAGTACATAATATGAGGCCATTCTGACGAGATGAATTAAAACTCTGAGACAGACAGAGCTCAAAAAATGTGAAACGAATAGCTATTAGGGGTATATCTCCTGCACAGTATTAAAATACACTTCCTTTCATCCACAACACACTTTCCCCAACAATGCCTTCTCCATAATGTGAGGTCCCAATCCAACGTGCACATGGAAGCTATTTCAATGTGCTGTAGCGGTTTGTGCCATGTTTAGCCCAATGATCCTTCAGGTCAAGTGGAATAGACAGGTCATAACCTTGAGCAGCAAGACGATTAAGCAATTTACTGAAGGCACCACCACTCATCTTTCGGCCACCCACCCGGGAATAGCGTTTGTTTGATATTTGAGGTAATGGATACATAGATATGGTAGTTGTGCAGCAGGCTGACTGCCACCCACCATGACCCCATTTATAGCATGGCTGTGGAGTCCCCGTACAAGAGCAAACTGGCACTGGCATGGCAGACTCATCAAAATTGATTTGGTTCAACCCCAAATTGTCTTTCCATGACGTGAGCTGTGTATCTCCGTCCTTGTCACTATCCATCTCTTGCAGATTTGCCCAATCATCTGATGTTGTAGCAATGACCTGCATATTTAAACTTTCTGCGCCATTTTTGCTCACTCTTGGAATCTTGGCTTGCTTATTGTGTCTGCTCTCTTTTGGTCGTCTGACCTTTTTAGGAACCTTTGCTTCAGAAGTATCTGTGTCTTTCAAGTAGCCAGCTGTGGGATCTTTCATTGAACCATGAGCAGCTTCAGCTATGGTTCTATGCATTTGCTGTTGGTTATAAATGTGCTTTGCACCACTTTCAGTTCCATTTCCTGGTGAATCCGGAACCATATTGTTGTCATTAGTAGAGCTGTCCTGCAATCGAAGAGCAGCAATGGCGTCGTCCCTTTCTTGAATCAAAGCATTACGCTCTGCAAGTGCTGCATCTCTCTGAAGCATTGCCATGTCTCGCTCTGCGAAAGCCCTCTTTCTCTCCTCTAGTGCCATATTCCGTTCACGGATGGCAGCATCCCTCTCGGCCATGATGGCCATGTATGTCTTTATAGTAAAGTTATTGTGGTCCTTTATTAAAAGAACGAATCATTAAACACATAGAAAATCAAATCAATTAAGAATAGTAGCCTGTTCATGAAAATTATTTTAGTTGCCAGTTAAGTGACAGCACAATGAGCCATGGGTGGTTATCCAAATTAGGTTCAGTCAGGTCTCATTAATTTTTGTAAATGAAGCCCAGTGTAAGAGATTCCAAATAAATAACTGATAATCACTGCTAAGAGATCGTACTACTATATTTGAAGTTCCTTTAACAAAAGTACTGGTATTTTTTCTGTTACTTAAGAAAACCACATTTACTGAACATGATTCTTCTGATACAGAAACATGTAAAATCCAAAGATATTGGCCAAATACATATGTAGCCCCTTAAACTCGTTCGGATTTTCCATTTAAACACTTGAACTCACGTTGGTACCTATTAGACACCTAATTTCTCCAAAATAGTATCAATTCGACACAATTTTGTGAGACCGCAACAAAGTAAAACGCATGGGAATAAACACGTTGGACCTGGCAAAAGAAACCAACGACATAGCGACATGTGGATTTTTGTCAAAAAATACAACAACATACCCAGTGTATTCCCACAAAGTGGGGTCTGGGGAGGGTAGAATGTACGCAGACCATACCACTACTTTAGATGTAGTAGAGAGGTTGTTTTCGATAGACACCCGGCTCGGGACAGATAACAAATATAACAAAAAACATAAAAGCAAACAACACACAAGGGGTTATGGCAGAACAACCCCGCCCCCTTCCTCTTTCTTCTCTATCTTTATCTCCCGATAGTGCCTTCTGATGTTTGCTTCCACTTTTCCTCAGACACCAAATATTGTTCTTCTCTATTAATGTTAAAAATCTGCTCGTAGAGAAATAAAAATAAGTTGCAGAGTAGAAAATCTAGAGAAAGAGGAGCACTCTTCCTTTTCTCCTTCTCTCTATAAAACTTTCACCTTCATAAATAGCTATATGTTTACTTCCAGAAGTAGATACACAGACATACCTATACCCCCTCAGTCCCAGAAATTTTGGCGTTCGTTTTTGGATAATAGATCTAATCATCTCGAGATTACAAGGAACGGTACATTTTATTTCAATTTTAACTGGGGGAATGGTACAAATTTTACGAAACTCAAAAAGGAATTCAACTTATAAGTTATTGCTTACATTTAGAAGTTCTTTAAATATGTTGCTATTGAAGGAGTTGAATGTTGTGTTTCGTTATCATGGAGAGGAGAAGAATACATCAAAAAAGAGAAAGAGGAAAGAGAGAGAGAATAAAGGGAAAAGTGAATCAATCATTTTTAGATGTTGTAGGCGCTCAAAGAGAGTGGCAAGCACACAATTTGACATGTCGACAAAATGTGTTTAATTGATATACTTTTGGAGAAGTTTCGGTGCCCAATAGGTACTAACATGAGTTCAAGTATTTAAAAGGAAAAATCGAACAAGTTTAAGAGGCCACATATGTATTTGGCCAAAGATATAAGTACCAGTGTCATACCATCATTAAGGGGGGGAAGCAATGCTAAAAACCCATCTTGAATGTGGCCGTTTCTGCAGAAATACAAAAGAAACGTTTTTATGCAGTGATCACAAAAATGTAATGACCTAAAAGCCAAGAAAGGAAGCAAACACAGGTCTCACACACAAAGCAGTTTCTTTCATCTGACTTCGTAAAGAAGTGCTAACAAACTCGGATCAATTTCTTAACAAAGACATGAACTTGTAATGTAAGTTTCTAGTCCACTTTATCTATTAATGTTACTTGCTATAAATCTCCAACTCCCAACTCTATAGGAGACTTAGCTAAGGATAGAAGGAAATGAGAACAAAAGATCCATTCAAAATTGAGATTAAGTTAGTTATTAGTGTACAACCAAGTGTTGAAATTTCGAGAATTCATAATGTCTTAAAATGGCAAATCACTATTTTTATGACCAAGAAATTCCCGGGGACAGTGAAGAACCAACGGCACATAGATTGAAACTCGGTATATAATGGATCCACCCCTTTACCTTCTCCACATAAATACCAATCTTATGTCTGAACCTGCCGAGGGTAAATCATATATTATCGGAATAAGAAACTTGGGTGGAGTAGAATGGACATAGAGTATTTATATATTCAACCCCTGCTTATTAGAGATTGACACAAGTCGATTGAATTTTATGCAAAGAAACGAAGAAAGCAAACACAAGTTTCCCCAAATCAAAGGTAATATTTTACATCTCTAACTAGGTAAGAAGGACAAACGGAACTAGCATGCTTTTGCTTTTCTAGTGTGACAATATCACTCACAAATTATTACTAAAAAATAGTCACCTGCTGTAGATATAAATAATAAGTAATTATGGCTCATTCAACAAAGTTGAGTTTGGCTTCATTAGGAGAATCTTAGTAGCTTAGTTGGTTAAATACCGAAACATTCACCTTGATGGTGAAGGTTCGATTCCCCACCTTGTAATCCCCTCCCTGTCTCTTCTTCCCCTTCCGCTACCCCCAATTTTATTCTTTCTATGAAAAAGTCTTTGGCTACATCATCCTCTATAACCAACAATAACAATAACAATTATGCCTCAATGATAAACTAATTGCAGTAAGTTAAGAAATTCCTATATCTCCTCCTACTGTCTCACAGTTGTGACTCCTCTTTTATAAATATCATTCATACCATGTACATCTGGTAAGAATTCTTCAATTCTCCAACATCCACCAACACATCTAGCAACTGACTTTTCTTTTTACAACTGTGGTGTTCGGGTCAGCTTGCTCGCCTAATTCCACGAGACTAAGTTGCTCGGACTCTTCGAAAATGTCATTGGGTGAGTGTCAAATCCTTCTAAAGTAATACATTTTCTGAGAATCAGACACGGATGCGGCAACATATTTGGAGAGCCCAAGAAATTTTTCTTCTGCTGGGATTTGTACCTGAGACCCCACGTTTCTCACCCACTTCATTTACCACGGATTTGGTACGTCTAGCAAGTCTTGACACTTTATTATATGCTATTTCTAGGTCAACAAATATCAGGTGAAAATCATTCTTCCTCTCCTTCGACCTCTTAAATCCACATTTCAGAAAAAAGAACTACTGACATTCTAAGTACTAACTTATTCACGATACATTGCTGTAGAACAAGCTAAAACAACATAGATCAAATGAAATATACACAAAAAATAAGATCGAAAGCTGGGGTTTAAACAGTTCAGAACAAATAAGTATAATAAACCACAAAAATGCAGCTAGAATTAGCGAAATGAAGTACAAAATACAAGAGATCAAACAACAGAAAGATGAAATTGGGAAAGCCAATTGTAACTAAGCTTACCAGAGGGAAGAGGGGAGAAGAGTTGAACGAGAAAAATTGATTAGAACCGATGCAGAACTGAGGAGATTCGATGCCAAAAGCCTCTTTTTTATCTGTTACTCTTTGTTTCCTTTTTTTCTTTTTTCTTTTTTTTTTTGTTGGTCTTCTTTTTTCTGATTTGTCCAGGTGATAGATTCAGAGCAGATGCTTATGCACTGTCTAATCTCGGAATTGGTACTGAAACGCAATCGTTTTATTATTTTGAGATGGATTAAACGACGGCGTTTAGGGATTTGACTCGTCATGGGCATCCGTCACTATTTATGACGGAACGGTCCCCTAATGTAAATTGTTTGCGACATTTTACCCACTCAACCAATATATTTTATCATGCACATTGCACCCTGCCCTTTGTTATTTTCTTTTAGTTTTTCATTTCAAATTTTATTAATTTGTTTTTGCTCTAGGTAGGATCCATTTGAAATTTTGAATATAAAGTTTTATTAAAAAAAGAAATTATATTCAAACTCTAAATCGAAAAATCTTATTAAGAGAAAAACAACTTTATTCAATAAACCACATTCTTTAATGATTATTTCCCCTCGGTTGATAGCAATTTACTGGCATTTAGATTAGGGGAAAGTTATGATGTGGTTGATGTAAAGCATTTTCTTAAGTTGTATACAATCAGCGAAAATACGAGGCTTACAATTTGTTAGCATGAGTGAAGGACATGTAAATCTAATATACTCCCTTTATCTTATTTTATGTGTCGTCAATCGTTATTTTCTTTTTTATCCGTATCCAAAAGAATGTCACATTTCTTTATTTGGTAAGTATTGAAAGACAGAATTTTATTTTTACCCTTATTGGTACCACTTATAATGTCCAACTTAATTAAAGTGTTACATACCAGTTAATAAATGCAGAATGCCACATTAGCAGAGAGTTAGTTAGACAAATAGACAGTTAGTTAACATAGTGATGTCCATTTAGTAGTTAAATAGGCGGGAAAAACTGTTAGCCATGGTAGTTACTTTCATTTCATTTCCTATTAAACAAACTTGTACTAACTGAAAGATTTCATTAAAAATATACAAACTAATCATTTCTCTCTATTCTCTCAAGTTTATCTTTCAGTTGTGTATCTGTTCAAGAGCTTTTCGTTCATAAGTTCTTTAGGAATGCATTTTCAATCTCTGTCTTTGTGAGGAAGGCACAAAAAGATTGTAACAAGGTGGTATCAGAGCAGTCAATTTCATAGAGAATTTGTAGCCCTCGGGAAGACAAGGTGAGATCTGGCGTGAGATTGATCAATCCATGGAGGAATTTCAACATGTGTTCGAAGAGCAAATTCACCTTCTAAATTAGAAACATGAGCAATCAATGTAAGAATTTTGATAACTATTTTCATTCATGAAAGGAGGTCGTAAAGCTCCAATCGAGGAAGACAGAGATGCTTCTGAATCAGAAGAGTCGAGGGATTCACATTACAGGAACAATGTTAGATATTCACGCATTGAATTTCCTAAATTAAATGGTGATGACCTGAGAGGATGGGTCTATAGGTGCGAAAAATTCTTGAATACGAAGAAACTGCGAAAAATCTAAAAGTGAAAATTGTTGCGATTTACTTGGAGGGAAAAGCTTTACAGTGGCATCAGATGTATATGAAGACACGATTTTCTCGAGACTTCTTGAATGGGAAGAATATGTAAGGGCTCTGCAGTTGAGGTTTGGAGCTTCCACATATATGGATCTTATGTCTGAACTGGTGTCATTAAGGCAAATAGGTACCGTGCGCAACTTTCTTGATAAATTTGATGCACTTTTGAATGAAGTAAACCTCACAGAGGATCAGACAATTAGTTGTTTGTTAGCTGGTCTGGAACCTGAAATAACTGTGCAACTTAAATTGTATAATGCTAGAACTTCGATGAAGACATATAATCAAGCTGGTCTAATTGAGAATTCTCTAATCCTTCAAAGAACTAACACTACAACCTACCACAAGAACAATAACAGTCATATACTACCCACTCAAAAATCCAATTATAACAACACATATAAGCATACTCCACCCAAAAGTTTCCCTTCCAAACCTGCCACTTAATCTACTAAAATGCTAACTGGTGCGGTAATGGATGAGATAAGATCAATGGGTTGTGTTATTGGTGTGAGAAGAGGCATGTTCCTGGCTATAACTGTAAAAAAGGGGAGCAATTATATCTGTTTGAAGTTGAGAAGAGGGGGATAAGAAAAAGCAACCAGAAGAAGAGTATCATGATGTGCAAGCTGAGATAATAGAGAAAGGGGATGGAACTCTAGATGTAGTAGATGTTTCTGTCCATGCTTTGTTTGAAGTACATGACTACCATGAGGGTGAAGGCCTCATTTAATGGCAAGGTGATACATAGTTTAGTTGATATTGGTAATACTCGCAACCTCCTTGACTTAGACACAGCTAAAAGGTTGGGATGTCCTTTAAAGTCTACACCTATTGTCTCTGCAGATGTAGCAAATGGTAGTAAGATCAGATGTTCTCATATACGTCTGAGGGTTTTGGTTGAAAGATGTAGGGAGTTGAATTCTCATCTGATATATTAATCTTGGAGTTGTGAGGTTATGATATGGTGTTAGGGGTGCAATGGTTGGTAACTCTAGGGGACATTAAATGAAATTTTTTGCAACTTACGATGGAATTTGTGTTGGGGATGTTGACACCCAGTTTTTGCTCTTCGTGCCTAAAATTAACGTCTTCAGGCTTCTAGATCATTAAAGGGCATAAAATATAATTTTTACATCTTTTTTATAATTATTGATAATCATCCTTACTTTAGGATTTTTATCAATTTGTTGTCGTATGTTTACTTTTCATAATTTATTAATAATCTTCCTTATAATAGGATTTCTGTCAATTCATTATCGTTTTTAATATTTTACAATTATCTGCACACGTACACGACATGACATCACATTTTTATAATATTTTTCATATTAAATTACATTTTTTAATATTTTTAACATTCTTTACATTTTTTCATAATTACAAATCAATACCTGCATTTTGTACATTTTTACGGTCCGCAAATGCTAAGTCGGATCAATTATTTTTACATAGTATAATAATTCAATGTCTTGTCGCATTCGACAATGACCACACAATAATGTCTTCACATCCGACAATGACTACACATGTCTTGTCACATCCGACAATGACTACATATAATATCTTGTCACATCTGACGATGACAACTCAATGACACTATCCTTTGGACAATAACTCTATCCATTGATCAAAAGGATGAACATCTTTTGATTAATATCCTAAGGACTAAAGGATGTGTTGTGATAAAACGAGATGACACCCCTTTATCTATTAGATAATAGGGAGTGCCTAACTTTATTATAAATAGGCAAGGGTGGAAAACAATTTTTTATTCATCTTTTCTCTCTACATACACATTTTCATACACCTACACATATTTTTTCTCCCTCTCAAATACTTACACAAAAAAACACAAGAAAAAATCTTTCCTCATTTTTCATTTTCTCTTTCAAAAATACACAAATGCATATTTTTTAATCACACACACATTATATTCTTCTTTCTCCCCTCTCTCAAGAATAAACAAATACACACAAATTTTTTCTCCTTTTTCTCTCTCTCAAACACACACTTCTTCACTACACACACACATTCTTCATCACACATATATTTTTATCATACACAAAATTTGTTCATCTTTTTCTTTTTCTCAAAAACACATACATATACTCAAAATAAATACTTCGGCTGATCACAATATCTTTCCGTCGAATTTTTGAGGTCACCCCGTAACAAAAGACGGATTTTATTTTCTCAAGTTACTAAATATCAATACTTGGCCAATGGCATTATCTCTCCGTCGGATACTTGAGGCCACCCCATTACAAAGACGGACTTTATTTTTTTCAAGTTTATTTATTCATATCAAGTATCAATACAATGGCCAATGAAGAAACCCCCGTTAAAAGACGGACATTACGAATACAAATACGTAATAAAAATTAAATATTTCGGGCGATGACAAAATCTTTAAAATATCACGACAACACAAAAGGTTTTGTCATTCGTATCTTGGCAAGACGATTTAAGACGACCGATTAGTCGACCAACCACTTCGTAGCGATGGCGAGTCTAAAACTTAATCCGAGCCCACTTCATAACAAAACTCTATTTTTATATATACACCTAAATGTACATGTGTGCACATGAGTTCACTTACTTTAATAATTATTTGTTCATTTTATTATTTTATCAAGCACTTATACATAATTCTCGAGCTTTATGTTTGTAGTTTAGTTCTTATTTGTAATTGTACATAAAGATAAAAGATAGTGAAAACTTTACTTTTTGGGTGTCGGGCGAAGATATTCTTTATTTACATAATTTTATCGCTTTTAGGCAAAACTTAGGCCGTTAATATTTACATAAAAGAATCAAGTTAATCAAGTATTCACGTATTATGTAGTCTTTTCTCCTCAAATAAATTTTATCTTTTTGTAATTTTAATCAAATAAAAATATTACTTATAAATACTTTTCTTTTCATGACACATTAAAATACATTTCTTTTCGTACATCATAAAATACTTTTCTTTTTCACATGTAATTTATACATTTTATACGTATCTTTTACATATTTTTTGTAACAATAGATTTTATTTATATAGTTAATATACATATACTTTTACATGATTTTGAACATTTATGTTTTTTTTTTCAAAAGAATTATTTTATACTTAATACACATACACTTTTACATTATTTTAAATATTTATACCTCCCCCTCATTGATAAGTTTAGTCTAGTCGGGTACCACATTTGTGGATCCTGAAGAGTGTCTAATCCCTTCCCTTCAGGATAATATGAACCCTTACCTAAAGTCTCAATAGGTTTTCACTGACTAAAACATTAATCATATGTATCAACAAATAAATAGGTTTCCTTATTTTATTTTAAAAATTAGGTGGCGACTCTGTACAAAATTTTAATTCTTTAGAGTCTAATAAGTCATGTTTTGTTTAACCTTGGTAAAAATGAGGCATGATAGGGAAACAGAAGATATCATTAAGGGGAAGTCAACCAACAGAAGCTAAGTGGATTGTCAGCAAGCACATGCAGAAATTGTTGCAAAAACCATCTCAAGTAACCATGATGGCAATCATAGTAGTAAAGCTTACTGATGATGAGAATAGAGCTCAGGTTTCTCTGAACTCTCAAAAGGTGGTCATTCCTACTGAAGTACAACTCTTGGTAGATCAGTATTCCAATATATTATTCATGATCCTTACATCTCTACCTCCACACAGAATGCATGATCATAAGATCGTTTTAAAGGATGAAACCTCCCCAATCAATGTGAAACCTTATAGATACCCAACTATTCAGAAGGATTAGATTGAGAAACAAGTGCAAGAAATGCTGGAATCAGGGGTTAGCTGACTTAGTTTGAGCCCATATTCGTCACCTATAGTCATGGTAAAGAAGAAAGATGGTTCCTAGAGAATGTACATAGATTATCGAGAACTTAATAAGGCCACTATTAAAGATAAATTCCCTATACCTGTGATTGAAGAGTTATTGGATAAGCTAGGAGGAGCTCAGTTTTTCACTAAATTGAAATTGAGATCTGGATATCACCAGATCAGAATGGTGGATGAAGATATAAAAAAATAACTTTTAAATCTCATCATGGACACTATGAGTTTGTGATGATGCCTTTTGGGTTGACAAATGCACCTTCCACATTTCAAAGTTTTATGAATTATGTCTTTCAACCACACCTTAGAAAATTTATTTTATTTTATTCTGATGATATTATAGTGTATAGTCCCTCATGGACTAGTCACTTGGATCATCTGGAACAAACCTTCAAGATACTGCAACAACACAACTTATCTTTCAAGAGTAACAAATGTTCTTTTGCTCAAAGTAAAGTTGAATACTTAGGTCATATTATATCCATCTATGGTATAGCTGCTGACCCCAAACAGGTTACCTGACTTTCTCCTAAGACTGTGAAGGAGCTTATGTTTTTTTTTGGGGACTTTCAAGGTACTACAGAAGATTCATTAAGGGGTATGGTATAGCTCCAGGACCCTTGACTGATTTATTAAAGAAAAATACCTTTATTTGGTCACCGAAAGCTGAGGCAGCCTTTCAAAGAATGAAGCAAACTCTAAGTTCTCCACTAGTTTTGCCACTACCTGATTTTAATATTGAATTCATCATTGAAATTGATGTTTGTTCAGTGGGAGCAGGAGTTGTTTCGATGCAAAAAGGGCATCTTTTGGCATTCATGAGCAAAGTTTTAGGACCTAGGCATGCTGTATTATCAGTATATGAGAAGAAAATGCTAGCTATTGTGTTGGCTGTGCAGAAATGGAGACCATATCTCAATGGAAGGCATTTTACTATCGATCATCAAAGTTTAAGATACTTGATGGACCAGAGAATCACAATACTAAGTCAACAAAAGTGGCTAGCCAAATTAATGGGCTATGATTACTCAATTGTTTACAAGAAGGAAGCTGAAAGTTTAGTTGCTGATGCACTATCTAGAAGAAGTAATCATCAACCACAATGTCAAGCTCTTTCCTGGTCACTGTCCAGATGCTATAATAAGTGAAAGATTCCTACCAAGGAGATATTCAGATTCTACAGTTAATCCAAGCACTTACTACAGGTGCTACCGAAAACCTCACTTCACTTTGAGAAATGAATTGATGTATAGAAAGGGGAAGTTGATAGTGGGTAATCAAACTACTGTGAGGCAAGAGTTATTACGGATTTATCATGATAGTGAAATGTGTGGATATTCAGGCATGGAAGCTACACTGTAAAGGCTGAGGTTGAGTTTTTACTGGAGGGGAATGAAGAAAGATGTCTTTAATTATGTGAGGGAGTATGTTGTGTGCCAACATAACAAGTCTGAGCATATGGCTTCTCCTGGTTTGCTTCAACCATTGCCCATTCCTGACAGGATATGGCAAGACATTAGCCTTAACTTCATTGAAGGTCTTCCCAAGTCACATTTCAAGTCTGTGATCTTAGTAGTGGTGGACGGGTTAAGCAAATGTGCTCACTTTATTGGAGTATCTCATCCATATACAGCTGTTGATATTGTAAAATTTTGACTTGATCATATTTACGAATATGTATATGATGAATCAGGACAACGCTGGTACAGATGTGTATATGATGGATCGGGTACCACACCGATACGGATATGTATATGGTAGATCGGTTACCACGCTGATACGGTACATGGACATAGATTGTTCCCTACAGGTCATGACTATTTGGGCAAAAATAAGTTCCATAACATGTGTGTATATATTTGTGTTAAGTCTGTGGATGTTTACAATATGATTGATACTCTTGATGGTTATGTGACTTGTTTGTGAGAATTGTTTGATCTGTTATTACTGTATTGTTGATTCATTGGGTATTTGATTGTGTGATATGTATTTAGAAAAGTGAAACTTTGTACTTACTTATATGTTGGTTGAGTTGCTTTATTTATACGTGTTTTAATTGTAGCTTACTAGAATGGCTAGCTATCATTCTTTAATATTACAAGAGAGCATTTGGTTGTTAGCCTGAGAGTTTAGTGTGGGTTTTTTATGATTACGGGTTTGTTCCTGTGAATATGAGTAATGAAAAAGATAAGGTGAATAAAGAGGAATAATGATGTATTAGCGTTGGATTGTAGTTGATTGTGTGAATTAATGAGGCTATAGTATGTTAGTAGTAAATATAATACTGATGGAGTTGGAAGAGTAGTTGGATAGTGTAACTTATATAGGTAAAGTAATAACATTATTACAACGTTAGTTGAATTATATTCCATCCAATATGTCATGATTTATTTTCGTTAATTCTATTTTATGATTATATGAACTAACACGGCCGGCCGATGATGCCTACCAGTACATGTGGTTGTACTGACCCTACTCTTCTACATCTCTTCTTAGAGTGTAGACTGGATGCAGGTTAGTTGCAGTTACTAGATGGATGACGATATTCAGCACTAACTTCTGCACTTTCTTCCTGGCAGATGTTAGAGTTTTTGTATTATTTATTTTATTGTCAGCCTATGTTGTAGTGCATAGCTCTTGTACATGCCTGAACAAGTCTTGGGATAACGCAGGACACTTGTAAAAAGTTAAAAAAAAATAAATTATTTATTGATATTTACTTTACTTTATTATATGTAATCCAGTATTTCCTTAAAAACAGAAGTCTTTTGCATATTTTTAGTTAGGTAGTAAGGATTCTCTTAGCTGCTTAGAATAGCGTAGGTGCCCGCGAGGTCCAGTACTTTGGATCGTGATAATGGGCTTTCTCAAACTATTGTTAGTGATAGAGATATTGTGTTTTTGAGCAAGTTCTGGCAGGAATTGTTTGGTGTTTAGGGTGTTGCTCTGCACCACTCTTCTTCCTATCACCGTTAAAGTGATGATCAGACAGAGGTAGTGAACAAATGTTTGGAAGACTATCTTAGATGCATATGTGGGGACAACCCTAAAAAGTGGCTAACCTGGTTAACACTAGCTGAGTGGTAGTATAACATAAATTTCCACTCCACAATTCATAAAACAGGTGGTTTATGGTCAGCAACCACCCCTCCATATCCCCTATTTTGCTAAAAGTTCCATGAATGAATTAGTGGATAGGAGTTTATAGGCCAGAAAAGATGCCATTAACCTACTTAAGCAACATATTTTGTTATCCCAACAGAGAATGAAACAGTAGGCTGACAAAAGAAGGTCTGAGAAGGTGTTTGAGGTTGGAGATTTAGTGTATGTCAAATTGCATCCCTGCGGACAAGTATATATGAGGAACATTCTTCTAAAAAACTAGGTCCCAAATACTTTGGCCCTTTTCCAGCATTGAAAAGAATTGGTCAAATTGTATATCACTTGGCACTGTCTACTCATGCTAAAATTCATCATACATTTCATGTGTCCTGGTTAAAAAAAAAAACTAGTGCGAAACCTGCTGTAGAACATTTTACACTAACATTATCCACTCATGGACATGTTCTGTTGGAACCTGAAGCAGTGCTAGAAGATAGAGTTGTGACCGAGCATCACAAAACATTCACTCAAGTATTGGTGAAATGGTTTAACTGTGCACCTGAAGACAACAACCTGGGTAAATTTACATGTGCTTCATCAACAATTTTCCTCTTTTCATCGTTGAGGACAAGGATAGTCTTAAGGGGAGAGTAGTTGCTACATACCAGTTAATAAATGCAGAATGCCATATCAGTTGGGAGTTAGTTAGACAACTAGGCAGTTAGTTAACATAGTAGTGTCCATTTAGTAGTTAAATTGGCGGGAAAAGCTGTTAGCCATGGTAGTTACTTTATTTTCATTTCCTATTAAAGAGACTTGTACTAGTTGAAGGATTTCATTAAGAAATATACAAACTAATCATTTCTCTCTATTCTCTTAAATTTATCTTTCATTTGCATATCTGTTCAAGAGCTTTTCGTTCATAAGTTCTTTAGGATTGGATTTTCAATTTTTGTCTTTGTGAGGAAGGCTCATAAAGGTTGTAACATAAAGATACAAGTAGTTAATTTTTTTAATAAAGGAGAATTTGATAAAAATTATCAATTCTTTTCTTATTTTTAAAATTCTGTGTCCGGTCAAATTATGACACATAAAATAAAATAGAGGGAGTAATAATTTGCCTCTAGTGGTCTTATTTTTTCCCTCTAACTGGTTGTTTGATAAAATGTATTAAAAAGAATAATGTATGCATTAGTC